>NW_027104597.1:0-272578 GCF_902728285.1 Clytia hemisphaerica
GACATGGAGGAGAGTAAAAGATGCTACACGCATGTGACAGATATATAATGCGTATTTCAATCGTCGTTAGACAGATAGGTAGAGAGCCACAAAAACCCTCTCGCATGAGACAGGGGTGCAATTTGTATTTTTTCATTTCGTTGTGAGACAGAGAGACAAGAAATTTATAAATTACCACTCGCATGAGACAGGGATGTATTATGGGTATTTTTCCCTCCCTCTCGCTGGGATCCCAACCCCACTGGAAAATTTGACAAAAATTTTGTCACCGGTGGGAAAATATCCTAGAATTTTAGTCCCACTGAGAAAGTTACTTTGATTTCATTGCCTTTCAAAATTCAATGTTTAAAAATTGCACTCCGAAAGCATCCCACTGGATTTTTTAACCTTGGCACAATAGATTTCCATCCCAATTGGAATTTCAGTAGAGTTTTTTTCCCCGCTTGTGAAAAAGTTCCACGGGGTGTGAGGAAGGTGTGTCGCAAAACATATGAAAAATTCATTTGATCTATGAAAAAATTACAGCCCTGTAAATTCGTTCGAAGTCATCACGAAGTCGCCAAAATCATCAGGATTTACGGTATTAAGTTTTGTGACTTTTTCTAACCACCCTCACTTATTCCGTCTTTTACGGGGTTAGGGACATTGGAGTATTGGTCAATATCTTTTTTGTTCTTTAGTTAATGCTGGGACAGTGGCCTTTTTCTAGAACTAAATACATAAGTAAAGTAAAGTAAGCAAAGTAAGTAAAAGTATATTCATCTGGTGGCTGTCGGCGGAGCCGGGAGTGAGGGAGTCTATCCCCTTTTCTTTTTGCGCTAGACCTGGGAGATCGAATGCTGACGTGGAGCGCCACACCTACTCTCAGCTCCCAGTATCTTACCGCCTAGATCAGATTACCCAATCTAAACTACTCATCCGCTGAGTTGGCGGTGACCGGGAATCGGACCCACAACCCTGAGATTGTAAGCCGACTGAGCTACCCGGCCACTAAATACATATGTCGTGTGCATATAACCTAGATTTCCGTTGGCTCATCTTATTTTAATCGTCATTATTACCTGTTACTCAGTTATTTCACTGATAAAGAAAGTGAAGTAGATCATTAAATTTAACGAGGCTGAAATTTGTGTTAAAACTCCTTTGTTGAAATTTAATTGCTTCTAGAAAAAAATGTTTATATATTTCCTACACTTATTTTTTCGTACGGGTTTTCTAGAAATATACTTCACATCGTCGATAGTGAGAAATACGAAAGATGGAGCTCGGGTACCTCCGTAATATTATCGCCCATGTTCCGGCCATCTTTATATACGCGCGATCTGAGAGCGAACGCTTCAACTAAATGAAATTAAATCTAAGATTAAAGAAAACTGGATAGATGAAAATTTTTTTCAATAGGTCATTTTTTTCTTACATATTTGAAGATTATTTTACAGAAGAAATGAAGTTGCCGTTTTTTTTTCTCTTTTGCCGTTTTTAATTTAAAGGTCAAATTAGCATGTTTTGCCCGAGACATCCTATCGCATTTGCACTGGGTATGGAAAACCCGTTGCAATTGCACGCCCCGTGCAATTGCAAGGATGTGCCTGACTGTCATCCTACCGAACCAAACAAATAAAATACTAAACCCAAAACCGAAAGGAGAACATTAAAAGACTTTGCATTTCGAAAATTGATTTTTCCATGGAAGAAAAGTTAAAAAAGGCAAAAATGAAGAGAAAAGAAAAGTTACCGTCAATAGGGGAGAAATTCTAGTTATGAATTGTTTACATCTTAACTTCGCAAATTGTAGATCAGAATGATTGAAAAATTGCAGCTCCCCCAGCTTCTCAGTCATCCGAGAATGTTAATTAACTAAAAAGCCACGGACAATTTGAAAATAAAATTCCTATGTTATGAAAACCCCTATCAGTGAAGTCAAGTTTGAAGATATTCTTTATTAGAAAAACAGTTAAAAGCAGTCAAAACGCAATTTACATTACCTCCTGAGTTTGTCTTTGTTATGCTAAAATATAACAAACCTTTGTCCTGCTGTCTAATTACAAAAACCTCCAATCACTACTTCTCCGCCATCTTGTTTCACTTTAAATGCCGTGTTTTAAAATTCCTTAGCTACATTATATGTACGGAAAAGGTTTTCTCCAGGTTTTTTCAATCCCGGGATTAAACTACGAGGGCGGTTCCGCCCACTTATTTTTATTTCGGCGTTAAGCGCCCCGGGATACTTAACAATAAAAGAGATTTTAAGATTAATGTTGAAAAGCATATTTTTTCGATAAATTTAGGCGATACTCAACAAAAAATAAGGTGGTTTTAAACAAATCTTTGACAAATTGGCGTTTCTTTCTGTTCTAATATAGAGTACCCTGCCCAGTTGGCGACCGAAATTTTTGGATTCAAATTTTTCACTTACTTTTAACTTTTTTGAAAATCCTTTTCAACCAACGGTTAGACAACTTTTAACATGTTCTTCGTGTTTGTTTTGATTTTTTATTTGAGGCGATCTTCTTAGAATAAAAAACTTTCGAAGCGAGCGGTACTAGTGCCCAGTTCCCGACCGACGTACCAGTCTGCGACCGATCGTTAAAAAGAGAAAATCAGTGCTCTACTTACAGGTAAGGTCATATTAATTGATCAGGATGATAAAAAAACTCATAAGCTTTCCCGTATTAAATTTATTTACACTCGTTCTTTTGTTTTAAAATAGCTCACTTACATTTCCCTTCGGCATGTTTTTTCAGAATTTTTCTTCAAGTCGCCATTTTTTTCTAAAGTTTGTTTTTGTTTTGTTTTGAAAGTGGCGGTCTATCTATTATGGAGAGTCTTCATTTGATAAAAACGCGGGAATTTTTTATGCCTGTTTTTTTCTCTTCGCGTCTGGAATTTTTGGATCGCAATGTAGAGTCTTCTTTTTCATTTTTTGAGTTTGGTCGGTCGCAGACTGGACGTCAAATTTCGAAGCTGATTGCCATCAACTTTTTTATCATATTTCACACGAAGGAAACTGTATCGAGCTGATTTTTTACAGAAATGCTTTCTAACATACTCATTGTTTTGGACAAGTATTTTTTGGCGTGGGAGTTGAAGCGTTTTTTCTTACGAAGCTTTTTTGTCCACAGGTAGCCATTTTTTATTTTTTTTGAAAAATCCGGCTTTTTCGTGTGCTTCCGTGCAAAGTTGGATCTTTCGGATTCTACTCGTTTTTTTTCTAAAACCTTTTTTACACAGTACGGGAAATAGGTCAAGGCAGATAACTACCAAAAGAAATTCTCCAGAGGTTTGTTTTTGTATGACTTTTCTGGGTTCAAAGACGTTCGGTCGCCAACTAGACCGGTCGCCAACTGGGCAGGGGACTCTATGCAAATCACGTCGAAAAAAGATTATATTTCCGCCTTGACTTTCACTTTCGCTTTCGTGTTACGCGATTCCAATTGGATGAATACTGCTCGCTAACAAATTCTGATTGGCTGTAAGTCTTTAGCTTCGGGATTCTAATCGGATCATTTCCCGCGTCACGGTTGAATTTTGATTGGTTGAAAGTTTCTGAGCGTGAATTCTGATTGGATGAATACCTGAAAAGTAAACAATAGTATGTAAGTATTTTGCTTATCAAAACCTAAATATTTCCAGGGGGTTTTATTTACTTTGCATGACGATAATTAAGCCTACAAAACACCGAGAAAAAAACCCAACATAGAACAGGTGTATTTTGTACTGTAGAATATGATAGCGTGAATCTTTTTGAAATTCTATGTCAGGATTTTTTCTCAATGACCCGTAACTATGCCCGGGGTACCCGTTGCTAAGACCTTATGTTAAAAACGAAAGCGATTACGGCAAAAAGTAGCGATTTTCGTAATACCTCAAATATTGATACTTGACTGTACTGCCTATTGACGGTTAAATAATGCTACTCAAAAAAAGTTATAACTTGTCAATTAATTTATCCATCATTGCCATACTTGCTGCATGTAATGTTTCTTTTCTCTTCATTAATGCCTCATCTCGCTTTGCCTTCCTCTCCTCATATCTTTCCATGAAAATTACCATTTCATTTCTCCTTCTTCCTTCTTTCGGTTTGGGCTTTGACTTTACTTTTGGTGGTGGGGTTGATTGTTGTGCAGTGCTAGCTGATGTAGATGGGACCTCTTGGTCATCCTTGTTTGAATTTCTACGTGTAACCTCACCTGTAGAGGCCATGGTGTAATCTGGTACTACGTCAGGTTTGTGACCTTCAAGGTCGTTGAGTTCGTCTTGGAATTTGCAAGTAGCCCTGCCTTGACCACTTTCACGATTCAAGTTCTTCGTTTGTTTGAAGGCTTTGATGACGGTTCGATGACGCTGCATGCACTGGTCACTTGATGGAAAGGCGGTGGCACCAGCGTTAACAAGTTTGCACCTCAAGTCTTGAGCAATCTTCTGCCAAATCTGAAGAAAAATAATAAAATCCATAATCAGAAAAAAACTGAATAAATCAAACTTTCAATGCAAAAAATAAACATACAGTAAGCAGATTTTTGGAATTTAAAAAGAGGATTTATCAAATTTTAGAAGGATTTTTATTTTCGCATCACTAAAGCCTTTTGCCAAGAAGTTGAAGATCGATCAGAACTATACCACTATATATAATATATAATAGCTATGAAAAAAAAGAGCAGTTACCTGTTTTTTTCTGTATTTTCCAGAAGACATCAATGGGGTGCAGTTTTTGTATGCCTCCAAAAGGGAAGTGGTAGCAGCATCCGAAAAGTAATAGGGTTCCTTTAGTTCTTTTTCCACCTTTTTATTTAGTTTAGCTGGCGGCTCGTCATTTTCTTTTGTTTGTTGCTTGCTTTTCTTCTTGCGTTTTCTTTGTTTTCCATTCGGGTCTGAAGGTGGAGCCTTAATCACCATTTTCAGGCTGTGTTTTTTGATTTGGCTTGAAGGCTGGCTGGTCATAGGTTGGCTCAAATCACTACTTCCTTCATCACTGTACCCATCATCATCAACAAACTCCTCAGGGTAGATACCCATCCCCAACCTGTTCAATTCCATTTCATCAATGGTTTCGTAGCTTTGTGTATCTTGACTGGAATCATCTCCATAGTCGTATTGACCTGTAGGTTTTCTTGGCTTTCCTGAGTTCATTTTGTGAAGATGCAGAAGTGAACAGTGAACAGTCAACAGGTCAACAGTCAAAAAACCAAAAAAAATCTTTCGAATTTTTTGTTTTGGTTTCAACTTTGTTTACATGTAGCCTGGGTTGGCCTTAACACGATAAAAAAAAGTCCCTTGTATTTGTGCGTAATTTTATTTTTGTGTTCAGGCCAACTATGTTCAATTTCGTACGAAAATAATTAATTTGTATGTCTTAATTATGCAAACGTCACATTTTATTTTCCACGAATAAATTTGGCAAAATTGGCAAAATTGGAGCGAAAAGAACACAGATCTCGTGGGAACAGTGTTTTGTATGGAGACGTATGGAGGTAAGTTCCAAATTTGCCAAGAATGCCAGATTCACCACTTCTTTTTTATTTGGCATTTATGGCACTCCAATTTTGCCAACTTTGCCAAATTTCTGTCAATCGAATGTAAAATAATTGGCAAACAGGGCAAAATTGGCATATTTTGAAGTCAATCGAATTGGCTGCCAGTCAATTCCAGCCTACCCAGCCGATTCCCCCTACCCAGCTGACCCCCCCTACCCAGCTGATTTTCCCGTACCGAGCTGATTCTACTACCCAGCTGATTTCACCGTACCCAGTCGATTCCCCCTACCCAGCCAATTTCCCCGTACCGAGCTGATTTCACCGTACCCAGTCAATTCCCCCTACCCAGCTGATTTCACCGTACCCAGCCAATGTCCCCGTACCCAGTCGATTCCCCCTACCCAGCTGATTTCACCGTACCCAGCTGATTTCACCATAGCCAGCTGATTCCCCCTACTCAGCCGATTTCCCCTGATTTCACCGTACCCAGTCGATTCCCCCTACCCAGCCGATTTCACCCTACCCAGCTGATTTCACCGTACCCAGTCGATTCCCCCTACCCAGCCGATTTCACCGTGCCCAGCTGATTTCACCATAGCCAGCTGATTCCCCCTACCCAGCCGATTTCACCGTGCCCAGCTGATTTCACCGTACCCAGTCGATTCCCCCTACCCAGCCAATTTCACCCTACCCAGCTGATTTCACCGTACCCAGTCGATTCCCCCTACCCAGCTGATTTCACCCTACCCAGCTGATTTCACCATAGCCAGCTGATTCCCCCTACCCAGCCGATTTCACCATGCCCAGCTGATTTCACCGTACCCAGCCAATTCCAGCCTACCCAGCCGATTCCCCCTACCCAGCTGATTTCCCCGTACTGAGCTGATTCTACTACCCAGCTGATTTCACCGTACCCAGTCGATTCCCCCTACCCAGTCGATTCCCCCTACCCAGCCAATTTCACCGTACCCAGCTGATTCCCCCTTACCCAGCCGGTTTCACCGTACCCAGCTGATTTCACCATACCCAGCCGATTCCCCCCTAACCAGCTGATTCCCCCTACCCAACTGATCCACCCAGCTTATCCCACCCAAGCCAGCCAATCACATTTATACAGCTGATCCCATCTCATCCTTTCCCAATGAATTCCCATGCATCCATCCACCCAGACGATCCCACCCTACTACCCAGCCAATCTCATCCCTTCCCAATGAATTCCATACATCCATCCACCCAGAAGATCCCACCACCCTACTACCCAGCCAATCCCATCCAATACAATGCGATCCCCAACCTATCCTGCAAATTCAACCCTATCCTGCCAAATTCCACCCTACCCCCTACCCTGCCTAATATGCATCAAATTCCATCCATAGATCAGATCCCAGAAACCCAGCTGATTCCATCCTAACAAGCCAATCCCATCCTACCTCTAGCCAATCCCTACCCTATAACCAGATGATTCAGTGTTGGCTGATTTTACCCAACTGATCCTCCTATCTATCCCATCATCCCAGTCCAGGCCAGATGATTGATCCCACAACAGCTCCCACAACATATTTTGTGGTCCAGCCCATCATGCCATGCAGTCCAATGCCATGCAGGATCATCATCTGCAGTACCAATTGGACTAATGCAATTTGCCCAACTGATATATGATCTGCCTAATCAATTCACCTAGCCTGCCTAGGTAGGTGGTGTGATCACACGATCCTGTTGTCCATCCACCACGCCACACATCGTCAGTCGGTTGTTTGTACCAGTTGATGATCTCCTCTCCCTTGCCTCCTTTTTTGTGCCCCCAACTGATCCCACTTTGCTCAGACACCATCATGAGGTTACCTAATTGGAATTCCAACCTGAATCTAATCTCATAACCGATCACCATTGCTAAGGCATATGATGATCTGAAAAGTTTCTCCAGCGAAATTTTACAAATCCGCGTTCGGGTCTGGGGAAGAATTATGACACGTGACCAGATACCGGTATCTGATTGGATGAAAGAAAGCGCGCTAAATGTATTTTTTTCGATGGAAAATGAAAGTGAAAGTCAAAACAAAAAAAATTTTTTTTACAAACAGCTAACTGCTGTGTTATGGCTTTGATTTCCCTGGTAAATATTGAGGTGAAATGGCGACACCAAAGAAAAAAGCAGTACAAATTGGGACCTCTGAAATAAAGTTTCAGTTAATTAGGCAGAAGTGTATATTTTGTGGTGGCAATTTTAAAATACAAAAAATAAGCTCATATGAGACAGTTACACCTAATCTCAACTTGATTAGAAATATTCTACCTGATGGTGATTCACTGCTGGAATGTGCCCAGTTCCAAAAGTTAAGATTTTGCTCAAAATGTAAAACTAAATTAAAGAAGGTAGATACCATGGTATATCAACAAGCACAGTTCAAAGAGCAGCTTTCGGCAATAAAATGTAAGTATTGACCTTTTTCTGCTACATATAGACCCACCAATTTTAGTTCACAGCCTTAGTCACCAGACGACATCTTCATTTATATAGACTTAAAGCTGTAGACGGTCTGGCCCTGGCAACCTTAACCCTTTGTCATTTTAAAAAAAAATAAGAAAGATCGGATACAGCAGCAGTTATTGACCTTTCGCTAGGAAAGGTTTAGCATACTGGTAAATCACATTTCGATGGATGCAAGGGAAACAACAATAATAACAAAGTTTCCCTTGCATCTTTTGGAAAGGCGGGGTTATGCTGGTGTTTATAATTATACAAAATGACATCACACCTAGCCGAAAGGTCTATTGAAAAAAAGCATACCCACATGGGATTATTTTTCAGCTCATTTTGAAGAAGAAATAACAACAAAGAGAATAGCAACACCAACTCAACCACTTTCAAGGAAACGAATTAACTTCAGCATCACTCCTCAACAAACGCCAACATCAAAAATTTTGCAAAAAGTCCAAAGTACTTCTAAAAAGTCCCCAGCACAAAAGGAACTAATGTCTCCACTTTCCAAAATTCCAAAAAGAATCCAAACTAAACCTCCCAAATCAGCAGCAACGCCACATAGAAGAACGCCACTTTCAGAAATCCAAACTATTCAAAGGAGAGCAACAAAGATTCCACAAAGAATATTGATTGCCAATGAGAAGGAGGTAATAAAAGTAACCAGAGTGAATTTATTTTATTCAAAATAGGCCTACAAGGTGATCCTAAAACCTGACCAATTTGGGAAACTTATTTTTCTATAAGTAAGAAATTCCTAAAAAATTAAAAAAAAATTGGTTCTGAAATCCCTGAATTGATTTTTTCTGAAATTCTGAAAGACTGTTTATTGTTTGCTTAGAATGGTGTTATTTTGACCGAGAAGATTCCATCAACTAGTAGAACAATAGCATACAATGAGGCAAAGGTAACTTTTTCAGCTTTTTGTGAATTATAAGAACTTGCTAATTTCAAAGACCTACTTTTTTTCTCTCTGGGGTTAAAATTCTAAGAAAATAGATTTCGCTTTTAAAATTGTGTTAATGTTGATGTACTAAAAGGATTTTTTGTCTTTCCCTATTAGGTCATAGAAACAAATGAAGGTGGAAAAACGGTACAAAGAACATTGAAAAAGAATTATGCCAAAATCGCCAAGTATCTTTCAACCAATTTGACCAGATTAGCTGCCAAAGCAATCTGTAATTCAGATGAATTGCTTATAGAAGTTATTGAATGCATAGCAATGAAATGTCGAAGTGAGATTGATGGTTTGAGTGGATTAAAACAGCCTAGTATTCTGCGAGACATCTCCCCAGAACACATCAGAACAATAGACATTGCTCAAATGAGACTGGAATTTAGTAGTCGGGCCAAAACTATGTTTCAGCTGTTAACACAGATTTTGTGCTCAAATGAAAAAGAAGCAATCATATTACTAGCAACAATGGTTCATCTCGAAAAAAAACACCTGAGTGCCTTTGCCCACAAACTCGGACTTGTTGCCCGAAAATGTGGAATGAATGAGAATGTAAGTGTTTGGGACATGGGTTTGTATACATGTTTTATGATTATAAGTCTAGAGATTGTATTAAATCAAATCTGAGTTTGTCACCTCACTAATTAGATTTCGCTGTAACATTATTAAAAAAGATTTAATATCTATGTTCATTTCATACAGCAATTAATTCACACCTTTTGTTTGAAATAGAAGAATCATCTTTTCACTTTAAGCTATCTTGGCTGTCTGAGATCATCTGAGATTTCTTTATTTTGGAACCTAAAAACAATAGAATTTTTTTTGGAATTTTCAATTAATGTGTAACCGTTTAAGATTTTCCATGATTAAATTGATTAAATTAATGTTCAATGGGTTATTTTGAAGGGTCTTTCAATGTTGAATCACTTGGGATTAACAAGCTGCCCCCTAACGATTAGAGAAAAGCTGTATGAACAAGGAATTAATCACGATGCAAGACTCTTGAATTGGATTGAATTGGTAGGTTTGATTTTATATTTGTGATTTAGTGTGATAACTACTATCAATCAAAATTGATGGTTGTGACTTGTTAATAATTATTTTCTTTTTTTTTCAAACTGATTAAAATTTCTCTTTCATAAAATTGAACAATACAAGTGACAATATCTTGTGCACTAATTAATTAAGATCTCCACTAATTTTCAGCTAAAGACCTTCCAGCTAATTATTGACAACTTGGACTTGAATATCGGTGTCAAACATCAAACAAATAAAAACAAAACATCCACCTACCACTGGGTTAATATGATTGCAATTGCTGATCCAGTGTTTGGTGACCACCTTAGCGATTTCCATCAGAGACACTTAGGAGATGTAAAAAATAATTGATTATTTTTTAAGTTTTAGTACAGATAAAGAATTCCTTTCCTGTCAAAATATATCCAAATCCTTGTTACAGACTATATAATTAACCATACATTTGATTGATTTTAATAGCTAAAGCAAACTCATTGACAAAGATGGACTAAGATTCTCAAAATTTTAAAAAATATACAATAAATTCTTTCAAATTTTTCCATTTATGTAGGTGGACGTAAACGAATTTTTTCCCACTGAGTCAACAATCAAGTACCTCAAAACTGATTTCACTAATCTCTGTGCCAGAATTTTGGTGAAAAGAGTCAACAAACTTCATGATATCGCAGTCAAACATCACATTAATCACATTTACTCAGAAACTATGACACAAAAGTCTGAAGAGGTATCACTTCAATATTTCATTTCATAAAATATTTTTTTATTTAATTATGATTTCATTGTTAAAGATTATAATATCAAGGATTAGAGTGCCAGGGTCTCTGTTGTAAAACACTGAACAATACAGTAAGAAATCTTTTCATGATTAATGAAATCATCTTCAAATTCAATTTTAAGATTCCACTTGGAGTACTAACGCTAAACGAAAACAAGAACGAAGACATGTTAGAGATTTTGAAGTTTCTTCAAGATAAATACGCAAAAAATGCAAAAGGAAATAAAAACATTATCTTTGTTGGTGGTGACCAGGTGAATTAAATCAATTTTTATACCTTTTAAGATAATTATATTGAATAAAATGAAATCATTCTTTAAATTTTAAAAAAAGTTCACTCATTGAATTTCTCTTTTTCATTGTCAGTTGACAGAAGAAAGGGCGAGAAACGTACTATTGTCACAACTCAACGGAAGGACAAAGGAACAGAGACTAGAGGCTTTGTTTCCTAAATTTGAAGATTGGCATTGTATCCGGACAGCCTATGATGTAAGAATAATGAAAGAAATTTTTATTAGAGACATTATTTAGTAAGAAATTACATAGATATGTTCTGCTTGTTCTTAATGTAGTACCGCTTTACAATATAAATAGTCTCATAATTCAATGCAGGTAATTTAATTCTTATTTTCATTTTTCAGTCAGTCATCAAGATGCATCTTTCTGGAATGGATAAGGGTACGTACAAGTGCAACACCGTTCGCTCTGGTAACCCTAAAGCTCTTGGAGATATCAAACAGAGATATGAACAAATCAAAGAATTTTTTCTAATGCAATTGGAAGCATTGATTGTGTCTGCATTCCTAAAGCAAGAGGGTATGGAAACTGTTGATGACGACTGCGTTCCAAAGCATATCAAAGATGGTGATGCAAAAAAGCGATGGCTTAATGGAAGGGTTTCTGTGATGATCGAAACTTATGTAATGCCTCATCTTAGGTGAAATTCTAGTTTTTAGTTTATATTTTGACTTTTTCACAAAAGTACTTTTTGAAATATTGACAGCTCAAACATAATACTTATCAGACCTTTAAGACTGAATTACTAAATATCTTGTGTAACTGTACTTTCTCAAGAAAATTTTCACCATAAAATCAGTATCCTCAATTTGCAAGCTGCATTCGTCAATTTGAAGATAAATTGGCAAAAATAATTAAAAGTCTCCAAGTGTATTTTTATGTATCCCATAACCATGAATTCTATCATTATAGAACCTTGTTGGAATCCATACAAAAGGAAGGTGATAGCGAAAAGGAAGACAATGTTGGGTTAGAACAAGAATCGATAACTAAAGATTATACCAATAAAGATTTGCAAAGCAAAGATAAGCCTATCGAACCCTTCAAACCAACCCTAATTGCAGATGCTCGTACAAGATACACTAATGTCAACGTGCTAACCAACTCACGTGTGCTACTATGCAGCCCTAATGTTTTGAACGCCTTACGTTTAAAATCTTCAAGCCCTAGTGTGATGAGAAATGCATGAGGAAGATTCTCTAACATAAAAATAATGGCCAAGCTGCCAACGTCCAAACCTAACCATCCTGCAAAACCACAACAGTCAACTCAGAGCAATGCAGCTATAAACCCAAAACAGACACCATTGTACATAGCTATCAAACAACAAGATGCAACCCAGAGAAATGCAGCAGTCAATGCTAAACAGACGCCTGTTTACATAGCTATTAAACAAGAACAATCAAAACAAACCAATGCTGCAGCTAAACAGACCCTACCTTTCGAAGTCGTTAAACAGCAACAATCAAAATCAACCAACGCAACTATTAGCCCCACAAAGATTCCAAGGCTCGTAGTAGTTAAACAACAACTATCAACCCCAAATGTAGCTCTTACCCCAACAAAGACTCCATCATTACTGGCCGTTAAACATCCACTATCTACCCCAAAACAAGCTGTTAATCCCACAAAGATCCCAAGGTTTGTTGTTGTTAAACAACAACCATCAACGCCCAAAGCAGCTGTTAGCTTCAAAAGAACCCCACCACTACCGGTCATTAGAAGACAACAATCAACCCCAAAGGCATCTGTTAATCCTACAACGATTCCACCATTGGTAACGACTAAACAACAGCTACGGTCAACTCTAACCAATACTCCTGACACAACGTTTGTAGACACCGAACAAAAACAGTTGCCACAGAGCAATACTAAATCTACACAAAAAGATGATTCGTTGTTTAAGTATAGCTGTTCTTTGATGAGTTGGGGTTTGTGTCTGTTGGATGCAGATGATGCAGTACGAGAAGGTGATGGGAATCGATTGATGAATGTATATGAAATTTTTCAATTGCTCTTCCGCATGATGGGTAACACCAAATACAGTTATAGCCTTCTAAGATTGAAAGCTTGCAGGTTGGCTCTCCTCACCCCTAAAACGGCACATCAACTTGTCTGGAACCGATTCTTCAATAAAAACGGAGGAAAAGGTCAGAACATTTCACGCGATTTGAGATTAGAGCATATTAATCGATTCATGAAAGAAATGATAAAAGCTCAAGGGCTACAGAACATTTCAAATGATAACGTCTACAAAATTTCAAAGGCGTACCAAGGAATTAGAGAAATCTGTGATTCTATGCTGGTGGATACTGATGTTTCTAAATCAGATGGACATCATTCAAACATTCACAAGAATGAGATGTTTAAATCTGTTTTACAGGAACTTAATGCTAATGAGAATTTTTCTACTCAACAACCAAATAAGATGCTTAGTACGCAATTTGAAAAGATGCAAGAAAATCGATCACAGAATTTGAAAACAATGATACCATGGATTAAGGGGCATAGGCGAGATTGGGATGTGCAAAATGACTCTTTGTACAACTTTAAAACAATTAATTAAAACTAAAAAGTCTTGACTGCACGCTGTTTTGTATTTTTATTATATTCTTAATATTTATTAACGTGAAAACTATTCTTTTAGTTATTTATAGTTGTTTATATTTCATTGAGTTACAAAATATTATATTTATCATTAGATTATATATTTATTATATTTATTATATACACATCACTAGGAGACTTTAATTACTCTTCTCGTTATTTTTGCACTTCACCATCGTACTTATGATTTTATACTTTATTTTTTGTCGTTTTTATTTCAGGATATAAAATAATTCAATTAATAACTTAGCATTCTTCAAAAAGTTTTTTTACCAATATCAAAAAATCTTTCATTTGGCTTAGGCGTACTAGGCTTTTGATACCAAATCAGGTTAACAAATAACTTAGTTAGTCCTTTCTAAGATGTTCTAGGATGTCAAAATAACATCTTGTGATGCACCTTTTGTTACTTTTATCATATGAGTTGAAGTTTCAAAAAGCCATTTTCATTTTCAGTTATGTTTTCATGTAAATAATTTAAGTTTATATAACATAAGTTATTTCTACAAACAAATAAAAAAGATCAATGCATTTACATATAGGAAAGTGTTATTACAACTTACTTCAAACATTGTTAACCTTGTTAAAACATTTCTTTTTTTTTAATGAACACAATAGAGGACAATTACTAGATTTAATATGACTGTGTTGTTTCGCATTTTACAAAAGGATGGGCGATTTTAGATATTATTATTATTGTTACTATTATTCTTGATTCTAGGTAAATGAAAAATCAATTGACAAATATCCATCATGTATGACAAAGAATTTTTCAAAGAAAGTCTTGTTGCTGCTAAAGCTGTCCATGGTTTGGACTTTGAGCTGAAGCAGGAACAAGAAGAACTATTATTTGCATTTTTAAACGGCAAAGACTGTATAGGGGTGTTGCCAACTAATTTTGGTAAATCCATGATTTACCAATTAGCACCTAGTGTTCACGATGATATGGCTAGAAGAACAGACGAGATGGTGGCAATCCTTCAAGGCGATTCAATGTTAATAGTGGTATCTCCAACCAATGCTTTGATTGATGACCAAATTGAAAGCTGTGAAAGGTGATGAAAATTCTGATTGTTTTTATCCAGTTGATGTTTAGCTATTAGACTTTTTTAATAACTTTTAGCATAAAGAATGGCTCAAGTTGGTCTCTTTGGTTCACTGTAAATTGCAATGTACTCAAAAGTTTTTTTTTAATTAATCACTAAAGTGATTTTACAAGCTCAAGTAAGATTTTGATTTTTTTACCAACAGACTTGGCATAACAGCTCGGAAACTATGTTCTGAAGAAATTGATGACATAAATGAGTACGCTGGAGAAATAACACTACTTTATTCTAGCCCCGAATGCCTACTGGAGGAGAAATTCCGTACTTTCCTTCTCGACAAATTTCAAGAGAGAATAATTGGTATCGTAATAGATGAGGCACATCTTGTTGTGAAATGGTAATTATCATAAATAACTTTCTGATAATATTCAACACAGATGTTTGATTATCTCTTTATTAAAAGAACATAAAAAAATTACTGTCACTACTTTTAGTGGATTGAAATCTATTGAAAATTTGAATCATTGAGAGATTACAGATTTATGTTTATATGTCTTAAAAAATTTAATTCTTTCAACACCTTTAGTGAATAAGTCTGTTCATTTTCCCCTTATGTAAATGATACTTATCTTTTATATATAGGGGTACTTCAAATAAACCTGATGACGACCCATTCCGTGAAGCATTTAAACATCTTGGACAACTTCGAGGGTACTTTTCTAAGCCATTTCTTTGTCTTACGGCAACAGCAAACAGAAAGACAAGGAAAAATATCACTAAAATTTTGGGTTTGAAACGTCCCCATGTAACCAAAGTTACACCAGAAAAACCAAATATCATGTTAAATGTCATCAAAGTAAAGTCTATTGAAGAATTCATGGAAACACCAATGCTCATTGAAATTTTGGAAAAATTGAGATCACAGCCAGAGACATGTGAAAAAACAATTATATATTGTCATTCGTATAATGCCTGTGGCTTAGTGTACTTGAAAATCAAAAGTCAATTCCCTAGAGGATTTGATCTAACCCTTTTTGTTGAAATCTTTCATGGGACCACTCCAGTGCCCATACAGAATGAAGTGTTAGCTGATATTGTCAAGGATGGAAGTACAACTAGGATTATTATTGCAACGAATGCTCTTGGTGTTGGAGTCAACATAAAAAACATAAGAAATATTGTGCATTGGGGTGTTCCCTCTGATATTGAGGGTTATGTGCAAGAAATTGGACGTGCTGGTCGAGACCAGAAAAATAGTAAAGCTACCCTAATTTACAAAGGAAACGACATAACTCATTGTAGAGATAAAGACCTTGTTAATTACATTAAAAATGTCGAAAAAGAATGTCGAAGGAAGCTTCTCATGTCATTTTTTAACTGTGACTATACACCATCAAAAGAAAAACACCTATGTTGTGATGTCTGCTCGCAAACATGCAATTGCAATTCTTGTTTCTAATGTTTTTTAATTTATTGTCTATTACGTATACATCATTTATACATTATTGTTGTTTAACCATATTTATTTTTCTTTAAGTAATGATTCTTCAATTTCAAATTGAACACTAAGGACTAATATAAAAGTCACGCATTGACATTGAGAATCTGATTACAGTCTCTTGAGAATAGCGAGCGAGATCCAAATTGCTTATCTCAAAAAATTTAATTTTTTCAAACGGTTTATCATTTATGTCTGAAGTTGTGAATAGAAGGTAGATTTTTCTTAAAAATTTTTCTTTAACTTGTTTATATAATACACCTCAATTTATTTTAGGCTTCCCATTTTATTAAAGGAGTAATCTATTTTTTGTAGGGTTATCCTGCTGTGTTGCAGCAATATTTGATTCAATTCAATTAAATGACTGATTAACTGATGATTTAATAGAAATAGGAATGCACAATGAACCTTATGACAAAGTCAATATGGCAATGTCCTGTAAGCCAATCAAACAAGGTAAATTTAACATGTCTCGTTCTTTCATTGGTTTGGGAAAGTCCACTCAACCATTTATCAACATTTAATTGATTTTACAAATATTAGTGTGGCTATTTGTGTGTCTGAACTGTAATTCTCTATAATAATACAATAGTGCAACTTGCTTTATATATATAATCTTAAACCAATTTAAAGCCTCTTAGATATTTTTTGCTCATGTTTTTTAGTTTAGGATATAAAAGTTAATATATGCATGATGAACACACTTACATTAACAAGATATATCATAAACCTTTTATATACAAAAGCCAATTTGATAATTTTCTGCAATTAAGTTTGATTTTTAGACACTTTTCAGAAAGCAAAATTCAAAATCCAAGAATTATTATATATTACTACCTACATTTTGTCTTTTTATGAGGGTCGGTGACACTGAGTGAATACTTTCCAGTGTCTCTAATAAACATACTGCATGTTTATCCTTTTTGTCAACTTCGTTGTGAAGTCACATTTATTTTTAATGTACTTTATATAAATATGTTTATTCCAAACAAGGTTTTTTACTCAAATTTTTGTTCTTTTGGTGATATTGTTTGGACGAAAAATGACACAATCAGTTTCAGATCTGTGTGTGACGTCATTTTCACCCACAATCAGCAATTCTTTCTAAGAAATGATAGATGTTTATGTCAAGTATACACTGAGTTTTAATCATTGATAGGGGTAAAAAGCAAAGTTTTTTCTAGCCTTAAACTTATCTTATGTTATTTCACTTATATAATATATAAATTGTTGCTTTGATGTGAATCAACATATTCATTTAATTCAATTTTTAGTTTTTCCTATAGATATTTACCTTGTCATATTTGTGTACTGAAGTCCATCCAAAAACTGAACTATGTGTAGATTACATTTATATACCGTGAGATTGGGTAACTTGCATCAGTGGAGGCTAACATGATGCATAGGCCTCAGATGAAAGACCTGGCTGGTCATCAAAATACAAATACGCAGCTCCGCTCACAGCTCTACTCTACCATTTTTGCTTTGATTTAACTTTGTATTTCAATGACCAGCCTAGCCAGGTCTTTCATTTGAGGGCTATGCATGTTAGCCTCACTGATGAAGTTACCCAATCTCACGGTAGTGTGTACGTGCCATCTTGTTTACCTCCCTTCTCGACCACTTATTTATATATCATGTATATAACGAATATAATCCTACAAAAAGGTTGTTACTTTTAGGTTATTCAACAAAATTTATTTGTTGATTATAATTGATAAATTTAACACCTTCAATGATTATGATGGACAAACTAACCGGATCAGAGTTATGGAAAGATAAATATGTCATTGTTTTTTATGAAATTTGTCGTTCTTTTGGTCGATTCTCAGTAAACGTAGCTAGGATTCTTTAGATAATCCCTCCTAAAAGTATTAATCAGAACAGTATCCATAGCTATGTTGAAGATCTAACAACTGAATAGAATGAAATAAAGAAAACTCCAAGCTCATGGCCATATTGCAAAAAATATATACACACCCCAAAAAGAAAGAAAAGACTTATTTAATGTCAAACCCAAATACCAAAGAACAAGTATCTATAACCACCATCCTTGCACATTAGCTCCATTACTAGTCGACCTACTCTTTCATCCGAACTGCTAAACGCCATCTTGTTTTCTTGGAATTCCTCTTTACTTTTACTTTTATATGTCGCTCGATGAAATCGCTTTTCGCTCGAATTTTACAGAGGTGCTGTCCTTAGGAATCGATTAAATTTCATCCGAATGCCCGCGATTGAATCGTGAAAAGTACTCTGAAATTTCAGAGTGTCGGCCATCAAAGAAAACCCGAGAACCTTCGCAGGTCTTCTTGCAGAACCATTCCCTTTAGAGCGCATGCGTGGAATGAGTGGAGCACGAAGAGCTGCTTGGAGGTTAACCTGAATCGTTCTACTTTTTGTTTCCACTGCAAGGTTCGCCATTTCGATTTTTTTTCAGCAATAACATTACGTCATACTACACTTGCAAGGTTTATGAGTATTTCTACGCATAGTAGTAGATATTTGAGATCTCGAATTTCTACACCAATGCGTAGATTTTAGTTAATTTGCATATCTCCCTATTTAGTAGATATTGATGTGATAATGTGAATGCGTGTAATACTAATAATACCAATACTAATAATAATAATAATACGGGATTTAGTTTGTATAAACGACTGGAAGAATCCGGTGTTTCAGCCTTATAGATACAGGGGCTAGCTACGCAGAAACTTGCGTAGCGAGAAAACAATTTATCAAGGAACAACAAACTCTCTAATCGAAATCAACTCAAATGAAAAACTTTCAATACACAAATCCACACATATTTTTTTTCTCAAGAATTATTTTGAGCAGGAAAAAGTTATAATTGCAATATTGACACCTTTCTTTTGTTTGGAGTTAGTGCACAAAGGTTTCTAGACGACTAAAATTGTTCCATTCATTACTTTTTGCTTTATTTCTACTATGTATAAATTAGTCGTCTAGCTTGCTAGACTAAGTCAAAGAGGAGAATTGGTCGCTAGGAGATAATTATGAACTGTGTAGAAAAAGACTTCAATGTTTATCAAAAAGCTTCGAAAACAATCAACAATTATTGAAAGATTATCAAAAGATTTTCAATGAACAGTTAACAAAAGGTGTTATTGAAAAAGCGCCAAATGATCAAGAGGTTGGAAAAACACATTACATTCCGCACCACGCTGTTATCAAACCAGAAAAATCAACAACAAAGGTACGCATTGTTTATGACGCGAGTGCAAAGGCAAATAACAATGAGTTATTTTCTTTGAATGAATGTTTAAAAGCGGGTCCTCCATAGCGCTCCGCAAAGCATACGTCATAATTATTACTTTACACTTTTTTTGACATTTGTACGAGTTGCAATCCCACAATTCAATGCGACTCAATTAGAAATACGTGCAAGTTGTTTTATATCTTTTGTCAAATGATGTAATTAACGTGCAAAAGAAATTAACGCAAAGGTTGATGGGATTGGAACTCGTACAAACAAATCAAGAGTAATGATTATGTCAAAAATGAAATCTATTTTTAGACTCAGCGCGGTGCGCTATTGAATACAGATCTCTTTGAAATTTTGTTACGTTTTCGAACAGACAAAGTCGCCATTGTCGGTGATATTGAAAAGGCTTTTCTACACATAAAACTAAACAACGAACAGAGAGACCTTACTAGATTTTTATGGTTCAAAAATTCAGACAAAATTGATTTTAAAAACTTTGAAGCAAACGAAATTGTTGAGTACCGGATGTGCAGAGTTTTGTTTGGGATAAACGCATCGCCCTTCGTTTTGAATGCCACCCTACAGCATCATATCAGAACAGCAAACGATGCAGAGTTTGAGAACAACCTTATCAAATCGCTACATGTGGATGATTTGACAACAAGCAAACGAACTGTTGCTGAAGCTGAAGAGTTTGTCGAGAAAACGAAAGAGCATTTATCGAAAGCATCGTTTAACCTGAGAAAATTCCAATCCAACTCGAAGGAACTTGAATCCAAACTCCAATCGAAATACGGAGAAACCGAAAACCCTATTGTGATGGGTAAGATGAAAGTCCTTGGTGTTACATGGGACAAAGAATCTGACGGACTTTCTTTCCAACTTAAAAGCTTAGCGAGTTTAAAACCGACGAAACGCAATGTGCTGAGAGCATTGGCGTCCATTTATGATCCGTTAGGACTGATAAGCCCTATCGTGTTAACGTTGAAATTGTATTTTCAGAAATTGTGTCTAAGTAAAATTGATTGGAACACGCCCATCGACGGTGATTTGCTTTGTGAATGGCAAAATTTGGTGAAAGACTTTGAGTATACACAAGAGATCAGAGTCGAAAGAGCTTATTCGAGTGCTAAACAAAATGTCAAGGAAATTCAGTTACATGGCTTCTCAGATGCTTCTGACGACGCACATGGTTGCTGTATCTACACACGAATCGTATCAAAGGATGGTGATATCAAGACAAGCCTCGTCACATCAAGGTCACACGTGAATCCAATCAAGACGAAATCAAAAACCAAACCTGATGACCAGAAGTTGACGACACCCAGAATGGAGTTGGTAGCTATACTTATTGTATCACGTCTCATGAATGTTGTTAAGAGACACTTAGAAATGAACTTTGAATTTGAAAAATTTACTGTATGGACTGACAGTAGTGTTGCTTACTGTTGGGTCAAGAACATTGAAACTTCGAGAAAACAAGATAGATATATTAAGAATATTTCTGATGAGATTAGACGAAATTTTGAATCTCTCTCGATTGAACTGAAATTATTTGCTACAAAGCAAAATCCTTCGGACATTGCGTCCCGGGGGTCTAAGCCAGCACGTCTAGCTGGTTGTAAATTATGGTTTTATGGTCCTGAGTTTCTAATTATGCCTGAATCTCAGTGGCATCGTTTGAAAGTCGGTGACAAATTTTCTGAGGTCCCTGATCCTCTAACTATACCTGAGAAGACGGGAACAAACCTCAAACCTTTTAGTGATGGTGTCAACAAGGGTCCTAATCTTCTAAATATACCTGAGGAGAAGGATACCCTTTCATTCAATATTAATGATGGGACTGAGTGGATAACTATACCTGAAGCAACAATTGTTACGTGTTACTGGGTATGTCTTCAAATTTGTGGAGAACATACGTTGTTGGAAAAATAAAAACAACAAACAAATAAATAAGAAACAAATGAACAAACAGAATATTTTGAATGCTGATGATTTACTATCAGCCAAGAAGAAATGGTTATTGGATGCCCAAAGAGGTATTCCAGACGAAATGAAGAAAAATCTTTTCCTTGGAGGGGAAGTGTACAGATGGAAGGGAAGATTGAACAATGCTCCAATTCCCTTTGACGCAAAGCATCCAATATGGTTACCTACGAACAGTCCACTTGTTGATTTGTTGATCAAGCAAGCCCACGACAAGGTAATGCATAATGGCCAACGTGAAACTTTGAACGAAGTACGATCCCAATTTCAAATTCCAAGATTGCGTCAACGCGTCCGTCATTTTATCTACAAATGTACGATTTGCAAGAAACATGGTGGTAAAGCTTATCGTTATCCAGAATCTTACGATTTACCAAAGTCTAGACTACAAGTTGGTGCCGCTTTCCAGAACATTGGAATCGATTATTGCGGTCCATATTTGGTGTATAATGTATTCGATAAAACGAAAGAAAAGTTCAAGGTATGGATTTCATTAGTCTAGCAAGCTAGACGACTAATTCAGACATATTAGAAATAAAGCAAAAAAGTAAATTTTAGTCGTCTAGAAACCTTTGTGCACTAACTCCAAACAAAAATAAAGTGTCAATATCGCAAAAAAAATTTTTTCCCGCTCAAAAAAAATTCTTAAAATAAAATGTGTGTGGATTTGTGTGTTAAAAACGTTTCATTTGAGTTGATTTTATTTTGAGAGTTTGTTGTTGCTTGATAAATTGTTTTCTCGCTACGCAAGTTTCTGCGTAGCTAGGCCCGGTATCTATAAGGCTCGAACACCGGATTCTTCCAGTCGTTTATACAAACTAAATCCGGTATCATTATTTGTGTTTATTATTAGTATTACATGCATTATAAACGACTCCAGTCTAGGATTTCATTGATCACATGTCAAGCCAGTCGGGCTGTATATTTAGACATTGCTACAGACTACAGTGGAGAGTCGTGCATTGAAGTATTAAGGAGATTTATGAATCGCAGAGGAATCCCAGAAGAAATCTTTTCAGACAAAGGTTCAACGTTCACTGCAGAAAACGTACAAAACTTTGTTACAAATTGTCAAATTCGATGGAAGTTTAGCCTCAAGAAAGCACCTTGGTTTAATGGGTTTACAGAGAGACTTGTGAAATCCGTGAAAACGTGTTTGAATAAAGCTTTGAACAACAAAACGCTGAAGTACGATGAATTCCTTTCGTTATTGATTGAAATTGAACGAACAATCAACAACCGTCCTTTAACCTTCATCTATGACGAATTGACAGAAGAACCTCTCACCCCGAATCATTTATTATACGGTAAACGTCTCGGACGTAACACAAATACAACAAACGACAACAGTGACAGTTTTGAGTTGTCAGAAAACACGAAGCAAGCAATTGAACACTCTTGGAAACGTTGGAAAACAGAATACTTACTCGAGTTGAGAGAATCACACAAGAAACTTGCACGAAAGAACTCAAGCGAAATGATCAACGAGAATGATATCGTTTTAATCAATGAGGAAAATGTTAAACGTAATGATTGGAGGAAAGGTAGAGTGAGTAAATTGTTACGAGGAAGAGATGGTAAAGTTCGCGGAGCCGAACTCGTCGTTGTAAACAAATACGGTAATGGAATTCTCCGAAGACCTATCAATAAACTATTTCCGTTTGAGTATCATCACTCACGAGTAAGTGATGACAAGAACAATCAAGAAGTGAAAATCAAATTCATCGACGAACGTGACCTCCCCTCGTGCGTGGGAGTGTGATATTTTTATTGTATTATATTGTTTTAGGTCATCGAGACTAATCGAGGCCTATTTAGTGCTTTTGTTAATTTTGTTTAACACAGTCCTCTAAAGAAAGTCATTGAGACAACACGTAAAATATTTCAAAGGTTCTAAAAGAATATGCAAATAGAGTTTTGGTCATATCGTCATATTAAGCTTGTATTGCGAATAGTTAATCTGAGTGATACTGTCATTTTAAACACTCCCTATCATAATACATAACATTTCTCTGACATTTTCTTCATAGAGTGAACTTGTTGCCTGATGGATTGAGAAGTTACTACCGAAATACCTAAGATTTGAACAAGATTACAAATCAGACGTCAAGGGTGGAATCAAGGATTTAGATGTAGACTTCTTCCTCAAGCTTCAAGATTGTGATTGGACTGAGTAGCCTCCCGAAAAAGACTTGTGGTGTAGCGTGGTCGAATTTTTTCCAAGAAACCTACACTTGATACATGAGACATTTTCTGGGAACAAAGAATGTACCTTAGCCACGTATGGTTGTGTTTTTCGACGAACTTTATATTTCAATTGATTTTCTGAAAATTAGAAATATGTATACAATCTCATCAACAGCCATGACATAAATTTGTAATTAAAACACCGAATACGAGCGACAAGCAATAACTGCCCTTCATTATGCAAAAGATGGGTATTTTAACAGGCCTCTTGGATGTTAAGGCGAGCAATATGTAATACCTCTGTGTCACGGACCCGGTGGGATTCCACCTCACTGGAATGTTTGGCTAGAATTTCGTCCACAGTGGCAGAAATACCCTGCATTCAGTCCCACTGGGAAAATAATTGGCTTTCTTGTTATCCCCGTTTAAAATTCAATGGAGACAGGGGTGTTATATGAATGTTAAGGATTTTTAAACTATTTTCGAGAAAATCTGATTCTAGAAGGCATGTAGAAGATTTTGACGTGTTTATATTTTCAGTAACAGGCAGAGGTCAAATTCCGGCTATTTTGGGTGCTTCCGTTAGAAAATGATATGCGAGCATATTAAGAATTTACTGAAATCATTGAACGTTCGGATACTCAACGCTACATTCAAAATTCCGAGAAATACTGTATTATTGACAAATCTTTTCCATGCGTTCATATAGCAACCCTTCAGATTTTCCGAGAAACGTCTTCATCTCTTTCATTTCGTTCATCATCTGCGTTCATCTAACGCTTATAAATCATCATAAAAAGTCACATTGATATTTTCCAAGAAACTTGCAATTCATTCACTCCATTGTTAATAGTGCATCAGTTGGGTGAATATAAGCTTTCACTTCAACATTCGTAAAATTCTGTCGCCTGAGTTGACTCATCAAAATCCGAGGTTATGCACGCATAAGCTGTGATACTGATATACCAATTTTTCCCACATTATTATCTTTACTTTATTCGACCAAAATTTGAACCGAAAGGACTAAATGCTTCCGATTAGCCCTTCTTAGAAGTACTAAAGCCCCGAAGCGGCTAGAGTAGAGATCTTTAACCTTTCTCCTCAAGCAAGAATAAGAAGTGTAGAACCTTAATTTAATATATGCCATTCAGAATATGACTAGTTAAATCTAGCATTTTCTTTGTTTACCACATATTTTTCAAAATCTGGTAATGGATTTTACCCTCATTCTGGCGATTGTGTTAAAACCACGCAGGCCGCGCGTTCTCGATGCGAAATATAGTGGCTTCATTTCTATGAAGTTAAATCGCCGCCAAAATTCGATCCTTCGAGTCGTCCCGTCGTACTAGAAGTCGTCCCGTCGCACTACTAGAAGGCCACAGGTCGCATTAGAATTTCGTAAGTCGGAATCTTTTGGAAGTCGAGTCGTTGCCTATCAGAAGTTGCCTCGTCGCAAATTTCGGCAGTCGACTCATCCCAAAGAGTTGGACTATTCCGAAAAAAAACTTAAGTTACCACCACCAGGGGCGCGGGTGAAGAAGCAAGGCGGTGAGGGAGGCGCCAGAATTCGTGTTAATTCGTGAGACTTTACACGGATTTGTTTAGAGCACTCGAAAAACAAAACAATAATCTTGACTAGGTCACAGTGTGGATGTAAACCACACTGAAACGACCGCCTTCCATCACGCATCACGCTCGCGAGAGAGCGCGCGCACATTATTAACGCCTACATGTTATCTCCAGTACATTTTAGATTATTAATTGAAAACAGATTACAAGATAGTCATTTTTCATGTCTCGATTATTCAATTCCGAATAAAAGACATTCAGGAAAAAAAAGAGAGAAAAACCTGGGTAATCTTGTTAAAAAAGCCGAAAGTAAATGGTAGACAAAGTAATGAGCCAAGGCAAAACGAGATTAGCGTACCACTATGAAAGAAACCGCCTCCGGCGGTCGATGAGTCGATGATCGAAGTGGAATTTTTCAGGTGTGAGTGGTTGTGCTTTTTCTTCTCATTATTTTTTAAGAAATCAAATGAAGGTTGGCAATGCTTCAATAAATTTTGTGTAAGATTTATGATCCATTCATTTTTATTTACATGGTTGATTGTCTTCAGTTGGTAGTTTTTTTCTCTATGTTTTATGATGGCATGCCATGGGGGCATGGGCAGGACAGGATCAGGAGCAGGAGGAGGGGAGGCTAGCTCTAATTATTAGGGAGTGGTCATAAAGTATCTATTAGAGGGGGGTGGAGGATTTTTCCAAAAGTCAGAAAAAAATTTTGCAACCCCTAGACATGTCCAAAATTTTTTTCGAACCTAAGTACAGTAAGTGAAAATACAGTCCCATCCATCATGTTTTGACCAATCGTCCCAAAAGTTTAGAGCAGTTGAAGGTATAAAGTGACTGCAAAAAAAGAATGACAGGTAAGACAGAAAAAAACAAACAAAACCAAACAAAAACAACCCAGGGACTATAACACGACCTTGCAGTCACGCCAGGCAGTACATCAATATGCCAAAAACATTTTGTTCAAACAGGTTCAAAAACATTTTGTTCAAACAGGTTCGGAAAAAACTCCTTGTCTATTGATCATTCCGACATTGACTTTTTATTTCTGCCTATCTTCTCTGATGCTTCTTTCTGACCCCCTGGTGACTTTTCTAACTGATTTACTATGTTTTTTGACTATTCTAAAGTGTTTTAACTTACCTTGAAATATCGACCCGACCGGGGTTCAAACCCACCAAATGAAAGAGATTCTGATCAGAAACCCAGCGCGCTATCCGTTGAGCCACACTCGCACAGCAGAGCACAAAATTTGGAAATACTTATAGAATGTCAAAAAAGACGGGGGTAATGTTATTATAATATGAGTAAAATTGCCCCCTTTTTAACAGTCCATCACAAACTGCCATATAAACAAAACTCAACATTCTCACAAAGGTTGTCTTTTTGATTTCCCAAATTTCGTCGTAAGCGTTCACTTTCACAATAATTTATGTAATTGCAATTTCGGTCAGTCCACAGTCGGGTTCAACATATACGCGTGTTTTTATTCACGTGACCGAAGTGCCTACTAAAACAATCCGGGGGTAAATGGCGAGGCAACACAGCAGATTAATCGTAAAGTAAAGAAATATCTTTTGGCATTGACAATCAAATATAAAATAGTACATTATATTTCCTTTAATTCTAAAATCAAAAATTCATTTTGCATTCATTCGCGAAAAAAGAAAATAATAATAATGAATTAATATTACATACTAAGACGCCCCTGTCTTTTACTCTGGTCTAATTTCCGATCTCGGAACGTGAAAAACGCCCTCCACCCAATATCTCCCTAATCAGCTTAAATTCACTTTAATTGTCCTTTGACTTTCAAAAAATAGTATTTAAAAATTATGAATTTATAATAATTACAAAATACAAAAAGTTTGATACTTCATTAGTGAAATATTCAATAAATTCCTAGTTTCAATTTTTAGTGGGCGTTTTTGACGCAATTTTGCGTCACACAAACTTTCTCGGCTGTTCGTAATAATTATGCATTGCCAAATTTGGTTCTCCATTGTCAAGACAGGATCGATGGTGACGTCACCTAAGCATAAAAAAGAAAGGATTCTGTCAGGTTTATGCATATATTAATTTGCGAGATATTCTATTCGCCGCGCAAGCGCATTTTTCGTAGACTAGTCGGAATACTTTCTTTTACTAGCGGGATTATTGAAGGTAACTTTTCATCTTCGTTTTTTTTCAAATGAAGCACAACCGAAAAATAATGAAACTTCAAAAAGTTGCGTATTTCCAGTGAGTAAACGATTCTGTCAATTAACAAAATTGATGATGATGATTTTTTTTCGGTCAGGTAAATGTCTCGTATTGGGGGTTCTAGTCTTGACCCCTAAAAGCCTACGCGAAATTGAAGCGTTTGGGTAAACGAGACAAAACTCCAAAAAAGCTGGTGTTTTGAAGCGCTTCCCGTGCGATCGAAATATCGCTGTTTGTGACGGACTGTTTAACCTGACTGAAATTCGAGCCGTTACTAGCAACCCTGCGGGGCCCAAGGCGCCAAGTATGCACCTGGCACAGTGACAAGCCGGTACTAGCAACCATGACCTAAGCAATTTATTCCAAACAACAAAACCCCGGAAAATTTAAAATGTCGGAATGATCAATATACAAGAGTTTTTCCAATAGGTTCAAACCACCTTCACTTCACTTTTATAGGATGAACCATATTCATGTCGCTTTCAGCCTTGCACTCCATCACAGAGCCTATTTGAGATATTTTACTAACTAGCTAGCCCAGAGAAAAATTTTAAACCTTTATTATTTGAATACATGCCTTTTTTAAATACTCAAATATAAAATAAATTAAAAGATTTTAACTTGGTCATTTAGTCAAAAAAGTCATTAAAATTGATTAGCCTCTGCGATGGAGTGCAAGGCTGAAAGCCACATGAATATGGTTCATCCTATAAAAGGAAGTTACAGAATTAGGAGGGGGGCAGGGTCAGTCGAAATTTCAAAATCATTTTCAAAATGTCAAACCAAGTTTAATGAAAAGCCGGCTTATTCTCAAAAAAAAAATGAAAGGTCACTTATCTTTCAACTTTTAGTAGTTTTTCAGATATTCCATTTTGAAGTTCTATTTTTTTGAAGATTCCTGTTCAAAAACCTCCTGCCATCTTGTAACATGTCCACGGCACTGAAAACAAAAGTGTTTTACAAAAAAATCTGCGCTGGAAGTTTGGGGCGAGAGTGTTTTTCTGTAGTGCGAAGCCATAGAGACGGGGGTCACTATACCATTAAATTCCCTCACAATGAACAGATATAGATACACAAAAAATAATTGGACAGTATGAAAGAGGAAGGTCTAAGCTCTTTGTACTGTAGCCTGGATATCCAAGCTCAAAATTTTAGAAAAAATAAGTTTTACCTCAGCCAGACAAAGTTCTAAAATTATAGAGCTTGGTTCACCTAGAAATCAGGTGAACCCCTGTTGACAGATTTTCCTGCATGAATCCCATGGCTGCAAATAAATATATGCACATAATGACATGCATAATTTCAAGATGGTACTCCAGTAGTGATAAATCAATTTAGAATGTCAGCCTTGACCATAAAAATGAAATATAGACAGTGTGGTGGAAAGTCTGTTAGACAGAAAGTGCAAAGTGAATTTTGGAGAAAAGCACTACAAAATTGGCAAACATAAAAGAAGAATTGAAGCAAAATAAAGATTTACCTTTAGTTTTTTACACAATGCTGAAAGAAATGATACGGATCGAGTGATTGATAGTGTAAAACCCACCAAAGTGTCAATGTACTACTCTATAAAATATAAACGTAAGATAATGTAGAAACAACAGGAATGTTGACATTCCCACTCTTTCTTTTGTCCTAGAGAAATAATATCAAAAGAATATACTAATATAAACTAAAGAATGCAGCTCCAGAGCTGTCCTTATAAGCAAACCAATGACAACAAAAACAAAGCCAGACAAACCAACTTCTATCAAAAACATATGGCGACATGCCTACTTTTACATGCCCCTATGGCAGCATTTTTATAAATGCTCCGAAAACACTTTCATAATGCTTTTATCAATAAGCACCAGTATTATCCAAATACTGTAAGTAAATTTCATCAAAACCATCAAGTATCAAAACAAGCCATCAAAACATTCAAACAATACACTTTCCAGATTCCAAAACATTCAACAGCTTTTTCGCATCTGCTCCCTGTTTTGTAAGAGAGTCAGCAAGTTGGGACTCACTAGGCAACCATTTTAACGATTCAATTTCATTCTTTGTCAACATATCTTTGATGATCGCGATATCGACACGTAAACGACGCTCTTCAGCCATTGTCGTAGAATGAGCATTTCGGTAAAGTGATTCATTGTCCGTCAATGCGTGGATTGGTATGGTATTAAATCCTTTGGGCACCAGGATTTCGGTTAAGACGGTTGAAAGGTAGAAAGCTGTATCGAGGGTATCCACCATAGCACTTGTTTCAGCAGCCAGTGTGCTACGAACAACTCGACGTAGTGTTTTACTTCTCCAGGATAGCGGTGCAGCATTCCCTTCATTATCGTGAAGAAAGACGATATATCCCCCTGAACTTTGACTGTTTTGGAGATTTCCCAATGAAGCATCACTGAAGCAAGTAATGAAGCACTTTTCGAGATTAATTCTTGGAAATTTGATTTTCAAAGGATTGGATTTGGCTTTTCGTAACACTTTGTTTGCTTTCAAAATGTCATTGACGGTAGGTGATTTCATTGAAGAACTAAGGCGAGATACATCAAATGAAATATCTGGACGGGTTTGTGTTGCAATCCAATTTAGTTTACCGACTAATTTACAGTATTCGTTGGCTTCAGACACGGTACAAGGTGAATCCTTCAAGGTTTGACGATTCCTCTCCGTCACGATCGGTTCAGTTTTCTCAATATAGTCTAGCTGGTCAAGAGTGATACTGCCATCACTGTTTTGCTGCATATTGGCACCGACATACTTGAAGGATTTTGAAGCTGTGTGACTAACTTCAAAACGATTACAGATACTATCAATAATTTGTTTGAACTCAGGTGTACCCGCCCAAAGAAAATCGTCTACATGGGCAAATATCACACCAGAAAGTTTATCATTTGAGTCTCTCCAGTAAAAGATTCCATAATCGATGGACGATCGCTTACATCCGAGACGTTCCAATTCATCCCAAATTGCAAAATACCACATACGGGCTGCATCGTTTAGCCCGTAAACACATTTTTCTAGCTTCCACAGTTTATTCCCTTTGGTTTTGATTGGAGGGACAATATAAACATCACGTTCGATAGGTTTTACCTTGTAAGAACGCAGCTTTAATGTCTAGTGTTTGTAGCGTCCAGTTCTTACTAGCCACGATGGAAAGAATTAAGCGATTGCTTTCTTTGCTACCAGTTGGCGAGTCAGCAGGGATTGAAGATTTCTCTTGAAAACCTTTCACAACAAACCTTGCTTTAGGGAATGTTTCACCATTAACAGTTTTACGAGTGCAAACCCATCTGCCTGACAATGTTTCTTGGCCGACATCATCAACTTCAGTGTATGCTCCATACTTTTTCCACTTTTCAAGTTCTTGTAATTTAGCGTCTCTGAATTCATCAGGAACGGAAAAGGCTACGGAAACACAAATCTCATCTTTGGAAGGATCGATATTGCTAGATAGTTTCCACTCGTCCACCAAACTCCAATCGATCGAATAAGTTGATTCGTCACTTCTGACATTCAACCAGTTTTGATGGACTCCTCCTTTCTTTCCAGCCGGTCCTAGAACTTTAACGGTTTTCCATTGATTGGTTTCTGGACATTTGTATGACACGGTCTGGTTTCGTTTTGGCAACATATTTTGGTCAATGATAACTGGAGCAGTTTTGTGTCCGTCAGCATCTTGAACCACGTCCTCAGTTGGCTTTTCGGCAGTATTTTCAATACTTTCATCAGGGATTGGAGCTTCGGGATCAGTTTGGGTCTGCATGTTTTTTATTTCAGTTTTTTCATGTTTCTCAGAAGTCTTTGGTTCTGTTGTATACTGCAGTCTACATGGATGTACTCGACGAACAACACTTCCATGTCTTAGCATAACAACCTTTCCGTCTACTCCAATTACTGTGGCAGGTCCTTGCCATCTACGGTCATCGGGCAATTTATAAAAAACATGATCACCATATTGATACACACGATCACAATATTCACGAATGGGATGTTGTAATGCTTTCCTGAGTTTCGAGCTTGTCTGGGCATGAATGAAAGCTTTCCGAGCAGAAGCAATAGCATTTAGATGGGTAGCAATGTTTGGACTAGTTGTGACTCCTTCCAGAGCAGGCAAATCGTCATGGAGTGCTGATGGTAATCTTGGGTTTTGTCCAATGGCGAGCTGTGCTGGGGTAAAACCATGTACAAACATGCACGTGTTACGGATGGATGTGGCATATTGCAGGGCAAGAGATTCCGAGAGCTTTGGATTGTCCTCTAGCATTTTCTCCATCATAATGTCTATGGTGCAATGATTTCTCTCGTTAAGACCGTTAGCCCACGGGCTGTATGCTGCGGTATGTTTGATCGATATGCCAAATTGATTTCCAAGTTCTCTCATTTCATCATTTGCAAATTCTCCCCCGTTATCCATATGAAATGTATTTGCAGCTCCAAAAATTGGTAACCATAGTTCAATAATTTTTGAAATAACAACATGCTTTTCCTTTGATTTGACGAAATCTGCTCGAGTGTAACGCGTTACCATATCAATGAGGTATAGTATATGTTTACCGTTTCTTTCTTTGAGATCAATGCTGACAACTTCATTAAATTTCATTTTATCGGGAGTAAACAAATTACCGACAGCTGGTTTTGGAATCGATGGTTTGTAGCGTTTACACACTTCACAGTTCTTGGTGTAATTTTCAAGGATGTTCAAAAAATTCCTTGTCAGGATCATTCAAGCCACTCAAGACTTTTTTCATAAATTCGAAAGTTGGATGGCAAAACTGTCGATGAATTTGTTTGGCTGCATGCGTTTTTTGCTCTCTGGACATTTCTTTGACGGAAAACATAACATCAACTACTTCAACGGGAAATCCAGGTTGAATATTAATACACCAGTGACCAGACGGAGCATTAAACAGCTCTACATTGTTCTTAACCGAATTTATTGTAATTTCTGCAGTGTCATCACCTGTATTTATCAAAACGTTCCACTCTTTCATGTTGTGTTTCCCAAGAAGTAGTGGAAGATCGGTTTCAACAACATCAAATTCGATGAATGTTATTTGATTTGAAATCATGATAGGTGCTTTGATTTTCTTTATCGATTTAAAAACTCGTCCACCACCAAATTTGAATTTATTACTACTACTCTGTTCAGTGACCTTTTTACGCATACTGTCACTCATTGAATCAAGAAAGCAATCAGTCCATACAGATCCTGCAACATTCTGTGGGCAACCTGTGTCTAGGATCATGTAATTCAAAGCTCCTCCAGCAGATGTGTCAGCAGATCGACATTCAATGATGTTGTCGTTCTCGGTTTTACTCATGGATGCAACAAATGTATGGTTTTCATCTGAAGAATTGTCTCGATTTTTCTTCTTTTCACGATGCGGGCAATCTCTTGCAAAATGTGCGATGGATCGGCAGATACGACATGTTAACGGTCTACCATCCGAGTTTAGTGGATTAGTGCGAATTGGGGAGCGTGGGGTATATCGGTTGTTTGGTGGCGGTTTATCCTTTGATCGATATTGTTTCCATGCCACATACGATTCATATTCTTCAACGGATGTAAACAATGTTTCTGTTTTAACATTTACAGCTGCAGATTGCTCCGGTTGCGGTTGGTTACTCGAAACGGCAGATAACCCAAAATATTTCTTTAGTGCTTTCTTAGCTTGTTTATACATCTCATTTGGTTGGTCACCGTCAACCTCTCTCATAGCTAATCTTAGGTCAGAGTCATTTAGATTGGCCCCACAAAGAAGATTCAGGCCATGAATTCTATCACCCAGGTTCATGTTGTATCTTTCCATTCGAACTTTGTACTTTTCATAGTGCATTATATATTGTTCAATTGTCTGTCCTTCTTTCCGAGAAAGAGTTCGAAATTCCTTCCATGTTTCAAATGCGGAAGTATTATCATCCTTACTATAGTAAGTCTCAATCAATTCAATGACTCTCTCCCAGCCATTATCTCCTTTCATTTCATTAGTATCAAAGGTGTCAAAAACCTGGCGACGAATTTCACTATTGTTCGGTAAGTGTAATGCCAGTTGTAAACCATGAACATTTTTAAGTCCTGCAACTCCTGCAGTAGCCTCTTTCCAGGCTTTCACTTCACGTAACCATAAAGAAAACTCCTTGTTTTCTTCGTCCCACTGAGGTGGGTTTAGAAAACCACTACTTGCCATCACAACCAACGTCTGCTACCATGAAAGAAATGATACGGATCGAGTGATTGATAGTGTAAAACCCACCAAAGTGTCAATGTACTACTCTATAAAATATAAACGTAAGATAATGTAGAAACAACAGGAATGTTGACAAATGCAACCAAGTCATTGAGAAGATTAAAACAAGAATATCTAAGCAAGTAATTGAAAAGAAAACAACCAAAACATCTAAAACTTCCCATGTTTTGATCTTCCCACTTCTTCCCTACCATTATTGTTATTTTTATTTAGATGTGTGGTCAAACACCCAGAGATAATTAGGTATTCTATTGTTATTTGCTTCGAAAAAGAAAAATCAGGGAGATTTGCAAAGCAGCGTGTACGCGCTTTGCTGATCGCCTGCGCGGTCCATCCAAATACTTAGGCGGACACTTTCAAGTCGGCTCGCATAATTTTTTATACCCGCGCCACCATTCAGATCTCTGATTTGCTTGGACCGACCAATCAGAATATTCGCATAATCATCCTCAGATGATTCAAATTTGCTCAACGACAATGTGGGAACCAGACCCCTGATCGCAAGATTTCAAAAGTAAGCTTGATCTACCATCTTTCAAGCTCAAAAAATCGTTTGTTATGGAACCGATTTGCTTCATTGTAATCTTAACAAAAGTAACCATGGTTTTTCGAAATTTGGGTGCCGTGATCTTGTTCACAACAATCAGGGCTACCTTAGCTCTGAAAATCAAAGATTTCGAATGAACGAAGAAAGTTAAGACTTCTTGTTTTTTGCAATGCAAAGGTAAGTAAATTCTTTTCTATTAAGGGATCGTGGACAAAAAACTTTCAAATTTTTTATCGGCATTGGGCCGATAAGGGAGTGGGGGGTTCCAACTACATACCGATAAAAAAACAAGTATTGGGACAAAAATCTTTTCAGCCAATTTCACTCTGATTTCGTCCACAATCTCCAGCTTTCACCTTCACGCACAAATTCGCAACTTAAATAAAAGTACAGTTTTGAATTGGCTTAAGTAAAAAAAACTTTTCATTGGCCAGCCTGCTGTCGTTTCCTTCGAAATGTTGCGACTTCATCGCGTCTTTTTAACTTTTGTTTTGATTAACAATATCAATGCGGGTATGAACAGACTCAATGTTGGTGCAAATAGACAAAAATTCAACGATGGTGGATGGAATAAGGCGGGAAAATACGTGACTTCCGACCGCCCTAATAGAATACTGAATACTCATGCGATAAATGATAAAAACTATAATCAGTGAAATTTATCAAATGATAAAAACTATTATATCAGTGATAAATATTTCCCAATAATAAAAATTGGAACTTTCCTGTTGGGTGGGGCGATTGGGCGTACCGCCATCGCGAAATATTTTTCGTGAAAATTTACTGTTAACCGATGAAAGTAATTACATTAAAAGATTTGTTTTACTATCCAAGTAAAAGTACTGTGAGGAAATCAGCAGAGACTGGCAGAGAAAAGAAAAGAGGTAAGTCTAGCCTAGTTTCTAATCCTGATATAGCAGTTTTAGTTTAGTCTCCTTAAAAGTTAGTACTGAATGGATATTTTGGACAAAACTTTTGTAGAATGTGAATTTGTTAAAGCCAATCACCAGTTAGGGAAACCATCCAAGATCCTGCCATTCTATCAGCTAGCAATAGTAAATGACACAACCAAAAATACTGCTACTTCCCAATGCTGGAGACCAAAACAAATTATGTTTCAAGATGAGTGAGCTGTTTTGATCTATTGTTAAGGCCATTAAAATGGTGGACAGAGAAAGACAGAGACACCAGGGTGGTAACACCAAAATAAATGGTCTCTTGCAACAGAAGGCGAGTTAGTTGTTGCGCAAGTTGCATCATGCACTCCACTACAGCGCCTTATGAACAGTGTTTCTGTGAATATAAAAAATTATAAGAATATTTTATACGTGCTTAACTAAGTAGACTTGAGTGCTTCATTGAAAATGAAGAAGAAGAAAGATAAAAAATGAGCTGGTTAATTTTGATGAACAGCTTACCCCATTTATTTTGGGGTAATTCTCAGGTGGGAATTTTATATCCAATTAGTATCCCCTAAATCGAAACATTAGGGGATGCATGCAGCCTAAGAAAGTGCTCAAAAACCTACAAACTAACACTAAAAAAATTGCATTTAAAGTATTAAAATTTTTTCATAGTGTAGTGTAAAAATATCAAATCATAGAATTCTTTGGTTTTGGCTCTTGATACTTCTTATACCATGGAGGGTATACCATTACGCGCAGCTTTTAACGGGTAAGTTAATTCTGTTCTATTCATTCTGGTTTTAACAATTTGTGCACCTTGTCTTAAGCTCTATATGTATATAAATAAATTCTATTTTGATAATCTGAAAGGTTACCCCCTTCTAACATTTTTCAATGAGATTATTGCCAAATGTGCTATGGCAGGGACAGTTTGCCCCCCAGACTATATAGTATTAAAAAATCAAAAATATACCGGGTGCACCAAAAAAAGTACACAGGTTTGCAATCACGCTATAAATAAGACCAATTTATTGTTTTTGTTTTGTTTTTTTTCTTATTTATATTTTGACAACAGTTTCTCCATCTTATTTGCCCGTCCTGAACATTTCCAACACAAGCAAACTCAATGCAGACCCAAGTTCTTTGAGCAACTAGTCGAGGAATGGTGATCTATTTTTTAAAAAGTTTTCTCACATAGCACACACATAACATCAAAACCTCTCTTGGAGATTTCCAAAACTTTTTGTCAGCCTTTCCAAAAATATTATCCCACATGGGAATAGCTTGCTTTACCTTTTTTTGGACCTACCAGGAGGTACTATAAATTAACTGAGGTTTGTCTGTTCGTTAGTTCGTTAGTTCGTTACCAACTTTTCTCGAGAAGTTTAGTTTTTCCTGATTTTTGGCACAAAGATGCAAAATGGTAATGCCCTAAATGTGACAGAGCCCGATTTTTAAAAAACATTTTTTCCAGCCGAAAATGCCGGAAATATGCCGGAAAAACCGGTTCTTTTACATTTTCTGGAATTTTCATCTTTAGTTTTTTCTGATTTTTTTGCAGAAAGATGCGTATTCGCAATGCTCAAAACATGGCTGAGTTCGATTTTTGAGAATTTTTTTTTTCCGCTTGAAAATGCCGGAAAATTGCCGTTTTTGCAGATTTTCATTAGATTTTTTTCCTTGTATTTCTATGTTTTTGACACAAAAACATTATTGATAAAAATGCTCACCATCAAGCATGATTCAATTGTCAATAAAACTGATTTTTGCGACCAGAACTTTCTATTTAGTTTTTCCCTGCAACCCTTCCCTCTCCCCTTATCAACAATCAATGATGAATTTATTGCGTTATGCATTTTCGCTACACGCTATATTTTCTGACTGATTTTTTTCTCCTCGCATTGCTATCTAACTTTCATCATCAGGTAGGTCCATTCAGCATCTAGCTTGTTAAATTCTGAAATGAGTTTTGATGAACATAGTTGCATTTTTTGGTATTTTTATGTGTAAAAAAGGTAAGTGTCAAGAGAAAAGTTTTTCTCGCTGTTTTTGATGATTTTTTGAAATTTTTGCCATTAAAAAAAAGTTAGTTTTTTAAAAATAACTTTTGAACTACTTTTTCAAACCTAATGTATGATAGCTCAAAATTCAAGTTAGATAATATATTTTCTATACGATAAAAAAAATGAACAAAATATTTAAATCCTGAAGCTCACAATATCTCGACAAACCTGTATACTTTTTTTGGTGCACCCGGTATTATATCCTTTTTTGCCTCAAACTTACTTACACTCAGCAACTTATAACCATTGAACTGTCTTTTAGAGATGTGATGTGTTTAGTAATGGACCCAAACATTGCATTTGATGACTTGTGTGATGACTTGAGAGATTTATGTAAATTCAACAGTGAAGATCCATTTACTATGAAGTGGATTGATGAAGAAGGTATACATTTCTCATGCCCTTTAAGCATCCGGTTATCGAACGCTGCCCCTCCAGAAATTACTAAAATATTGGTAAAAACAGCCTTTTTAGTGGAAAAATACTGTAAAAACCCTTTTTGGCCACCAACGGATACTGCCTTGCCTCTGCTTGCCTTTCTAAAATATTGCCTGGCATAATAATTTAACGTGAAGTTTTGTACTATATTCAATTTATAGAATATAGGCCTCATAATCTCCTAAAAGATCTCCCCTTACATCAAATCAAATTAAAAATAAATTTCGTCAACACAGGAAAATTATGCCGTATTTACATTCCTTTGAGGGGGGTAAATAAGTTTTAAGTTTTATCAGTAACCTCGGGTCTATTTATAATATCAATATAAGGATTTGATTTTTAGGTTACTAGTTTAGTTTTAGGTTACTAGTCTATTTACTAGCCATTTTAATATTATCGGTCTATCCTGTTGTTGTTGACTCAATTCGTTGCTACTTATTGTTTAAAAAATGATTGAGTAACTCATATTTAAGTAAGAATAGAATTATGAAATATGTTCATAATCAATGACAATTAATACCAAAAAGATTTTCATTTAATCTCTTCTTATTCTTTAAAACTTAGGCGATCCTTGCACCTTATCAAAACAAGTGGAACTTGACGAAGCTGTCAGATTGTACCATATCAATGCTGAATCACAACTCGTCATTAATGGTTATTTTTGTGTTTTTTTCGTTGTGGGGGGACTACACTGTGTAAGGCAAAAATAGGTGCTGGGTACGGTTGGTTGTATGTCAACCATGCAAAGTCAAAGATTTTTAAGGGTAGGAAAATTGGAAGTAATTGTCTATTCAAGGGTCACTTTTTCATCGACTTAGTGTAAGATTTTGCAATTAAATTAAGTCTCTTTAAAGCTTTCTTCACATGTAGGTAAAATTTTACTTTAGACCTTGAAGGGTGGGGAATTTCCCTAAGCTTACGTAGTGTTTTAAGGCCTTATGTAGAGTTTGCTTACGTTCAAAAAGTTTTGAACGGAAGGAAAAGTCACGTAAGACCCTCTTGATAAAAAAAAACTCTACATAATGTCGGGGAAAAACTTTTTGAACGTAAACAAACTCTACATTAAGGCCTTTAAAAACACTACGTAAGCTTAGGGAAATTCCCCACCCTTCAAAGTCTTAAGTAAGATTTTACCTACATGTGAAGAAAGCTTAAGGGTTGGTCTGCATATACCCCGCTTTCTCCAACCCTAGTTCCCTACCCCTAGGTTCTTACTCACTCAATACAAATTTTACATCAATTTGTTGATAATTTGCCATCATGATATGTTATAATCTGTGAAAAATATGAATAAACTTCCCTGAGATATTCCAAAACCATTATGTGTCAAGTATCCTCTGTGTTCTTTTGATTTGTGCTTGGAAAGCAAAAAGTTTTAGGTCTTAAATTGTGTCATTATGAAATAGTCAAGGTTCTAACATTTATTTTAATCTTCCTTCCACTTTAACCCTTTTCTCTTTGTTTAACATTCTCGTTTTTAATTGAAAAGCTATCAAATCTGATTGGAAGCGTCAAAACGAGTTGCACTGAGGTTTTTTGCAATCAGGCATCTGTAAAAGTGAAATGAAAACTTATTTAAAAAACAGTTATGTACATCAGGCCTGACACTCTGAACTAGTATGAAATGACTTCAAAATAGTTGAGCAAGTAATTGATACTAACTTGCTTCAAAACACAGCAACCAATAGTTTCACACAATCTATTTTTTCAATTTTAGTCTTCAAAGGAACACCAAAGCAACCAGGGATGTTAATGGAAGGAGAGGACCGTAAGTTAGCATGTTTTTTATAAGAATGGTAAATGGTATATCAATGTAAAAATGGCCCAAGATGTATACGATCACAAAAAGTTATTATTATAAGACCTGCGAAATTATACAGAAATACAGTATATAAATATTAGTTTCTCAGACAAAAAGTTCTTTTTGAGTAGAATTATTATTACCTTCATTATACTATAACGAATTTTAAGTTCCGTGACATCTTTTTTACGACCTAGCCATTTTTAGTCTATTCCAAAGAACAGTATATTAAGCAGTTATTGGACAAAGTCGAATCCAATATGCAAAAATATTGGGCGTGCGCCGAGTTCAATATCTTTTCTCGTAGCCCAATATTTTTCATATTGGATGAGACTGCGTCCAAATAAATGGTTTATTATCCGTTCATCGCTAAAATATTTCTCGTTTTCAAACATAATTCCAATTTATAAGCTCGTAAATCTGGTTTCTTGGTAGTTTTTTATTCAAAAGTCTTATTTTTATTTTGTGACGTAACGTCAAAAAGAAGATGCTCAATTGTCATTGAACTCGTTGTGTGACGTCAATTTTTGAAATATATAGCCCCCATGGAAGCTATATATTCAAAAATATTGGACAGCAAAGAAGCCAATCAAATGTCGCTATTTACTCGCGTCGGATAATAATACACGATATTTTTGAGAGGGAGGACGCGGATTAGGCCCGAGAAAACTTTTTGTAACCAAAATAGGGACGCCATAGGCAAAACTGCAAGGGAAAATAGAACTAACAGACTAACTAACTGTCAGCTCTACTGTGATTTGACGTCAAATCTTGTCTTGATCGTACTGACGTCGGTATGTTTTTGAACTTCCATCGGCTGTATTTCTTTGTTTTAGTCAGAGAGTTTTTGTGATACATTTTTATGCTCAGAATTCCATGCTCTTTCAGATGGTACCAGTCTTTTTCGTTTATTTTGACTTTTGAAAATCAGCTATTCTCCTACCCCATATTTTCCCTTTCAGTTTTTATTTCCTCCCTCTCAAAAATATCTTGTTATATACTGTTCTTTGGAATAGACTAAAAATGGCTATGTCATAAAAAAGATGTCACGGGACCCCAGGCTTGGCCCCCTATTACGATTCAATAACAAAACTGAGTATGAGCTAGGTGAATGTTATTACAGTTTAAGGGTTAAAAAAGTACTAAAAACTAGTATTAAGCCTAGAATTTTTTCAACTCTGCCCTAAAAATAAGAACAGGATTAAGAACGTGCTTTAAGTACTAAAGATAACAGGATAACCTAACTTCAACGAAAATTCTGAAGAAAAGAATGAGTGTAGTCGACTTAATATTAGTCATATACTTGTGATGACGTAATTGTTTATTGTTTTTCTTATAAGAGATCGAGTTGTGTGGTTATTTCACACTTAATATATTCTGGTTTTAAGTTCCCAATCAGTCATCTCGTTCGATTTTTGTGTGAATTTTAATGTTGTTTTAGACAATTTTAGACTAGTTTTATTGGTTAGTTTTTGAAGTTAGTATTCCAAAATCTATTATCTCATATAATTTATTCCTTTTTTATTTTGAAATTTTTCTATATTCGTCAAGAGATCTATTAAATCTTGGTTGAAAAGGTTAAGCTGAACAGGATTTTCTGTTTTGAATTTTCTGTTTTCAACTCTGTTTTGTTTACTGTAATATAGTTAGAAATTTTTGTCTTGAAGAAAGCAAGTCTGCCAGTGAAGATGTCTGTTTTAGTTTTGATAAAATATCAAGCAAGTGATACGTTTCGAATATTTCTCAGTACGTTTTCGCAGAACTGAAATTAACTTTTAAGGGCTACTTAGACTACACAATTTATTGGTGAGCATTATTCGACAATATAGTTTTCGGACCAGAATGTACAGAGTTAACAACAGGTGATCTATTATAAAAAGGAATATTTTTTTTCTGTAAACAATGCCCATATATTGTTGGAATATTGCAAATCGAGCTGACAATATATTGCGGACACCTTTTTAATATATTGCCGGCATTCAGCATTATACTATATATATTGTGTAGTGTATGTAGCCCTTTATGTTCGCCTCATTCAAATTATCCTATAAAATCTCCAATATTATATGTATTTTTGAGCTTTTAAAATAGTCTTGTGTTTTCTTAATTGATGGAGCTTTAGAGTCTAGCTACGTTGGCTTTCTATTTTTGTCAAATTTTTTATTTAAAAGCGTTGGTTATATTTATAATTGTCAAGATAGCATGATTTTACACAAATCTTATTGGTCATCGTCGATTGTACTCCAAAATATACGATTGTTAGTACAAATAATTTTATTTTCTTATTTTAATCGACAGGTCTTTATCGTCGTGGAGCTCGAAGATGGCGGAAGATTTATCAGTTCAATGGTCATTCTTTTGTTGCCAGAAGGTTTGGTAAAGTAAGTGTTTTCTTTATAACTCTTTAGACGTGCCTTTTTATACCTTGTGCATCTTTTGACCTAAATATTTTTCAAAATCGTGATATGACATTTACTTTATTGAAATAAGCAAATAGCAAAACTCATGATAAATGGTTTTACATTACCGTATTACCTATAACAATCCAAAAGTTCAGACTTTAACAATCCAAAAGCACCAAAATCGAAAAATTTGAATAATGTGCGCTATAGCCACTTTTTTGTGATTTTGGCACTTTTGATTGTTATAGGTAAGTACGCTAGTCAATTTATACCATTGGTTTGCGCAAATGCTTCCCTGAATTTCTCTGCATGGGATTGGATTATGAGAATTTAATGTAAATTTAATTACTTTTTGTTTTCCATCTTTAGATGACAGTATGTCCCATTTGTAGAGATATCATTTGGGGACTTGGTCGACAGGTACGTGAAATTCATTTTAAACAATATAAGTTTCCCCTAACCTTTTTTTTTGTACCAGAAGAGGAAGGCACCTCTTTGGCAAAAAAGTTTAGAGCGCCCGACCTTCTATCGTACTTTTTCTAAAGGCCGGTCTCAACTTGCGCGCGCTGCAATTGCACTTTTCGGCTTCAACCTTTTTTGCTTGGAAAAAAGATTACGTCATAAAAATGTTGCTTCATTTTTCTTTTGACCAATAGCGTGATAGCTTTGTTCGAAAAAAGTGCGATCGCAGCGCGCGCAAGTGGAGACCGGTCCTAAAGAGTAGTTTAAATCTTTCCTAGAAAACATTAAAAGAAGTCATTGCATTAACGTCGCTAAGAAGAGGGCAACGCATAGACTATATAGACAGCCAAGTTTATTTTAAATCACAATTAGAATAGACAGGGCGAAAAGTGTGCTGTCTAAACTAGAGATAACTTAAGATTTTCATGCACCCCAAAATGTTTGGGTTCAGGGTTCAAGGTGTTACTGAAAACACGCTGACTTTTCTGGCAGTTTCTTGTTGTAAAGGTCACTTGAACCAAACTTACAATCTCTTTTAAGTTATCTTAAAAAATGGAAACTTTTCTAATAGTTAACTTTAGTAACATCTTCTTCAGCGAAAACTTTATCTGATTGAAGAAAGATGTGGAAAAATAAGATAGAAGAAGAATCTTATATTTTTTTGATAGATTAAGTTATTCTTTTTCTCTCTCTATATAGGCTTGAGGAGAGTTATATATTTTTTGCAAAACCATATTTTTTGTAAAAGACTGCTCTCTTTTCCCCTTCTCTTCGTATCTCTTCTTGCGCGACTTCGAAATGGATTAGGATCCAAAACTCAACAAAATACTCGTAACTCAAACACGCACCAGGAACACAAATTTGTTCGAGTTAAGGAAATTTAGAGTTATGGAGTAAGGTTTATAAGAACTGAAAGGACCATAGAGTTAAGGAGAAAGAGACTCTGCCTATCTGTGTTTTAGTTTTTGCTTCTAAAGTGTATCCAGATATAATTGACAGTGGAAACAAGAATGCCTGTAACTTTTGATAGTCCGATATAATTTCGAAAATTTTTTTTGCTTGTTTTAGAGAATCAAAAGCGCTATAATTTGAATGTATTTTTGGTTGAAAAATTTGCGATTTTTAGCGGTTAAATTTGCGATTGCAAAAATTGAGCTTTTTTGGACCTACCTCCGGGTACCCCGGTGGAGGTCCTTTAACAATGCCCAAAACATGGCCGAGTCCAATTTTTGAGAAAAATTTTTTTCCGGTCGAAAATGCCGGAAATATGCCGGAAATCGCCGTTTTTCTGGATTTTCATTGGATTTTTTTCTAACAATTGGTTGTTTTTTTTCAAAACATTATTAATAGCAATGCCCACCATCAAGCATGTTTCAATTTTCAAAAAAATTGATTTTTGAAACCGGAACTATTCAAAAATCGCCGGAACAACCTATTTTCGCCGGAAAGACAGTATTTCTTGAATTTCTCGAGCTGTACTTTATATCTTTTTATGAAATTTTGCACACTGATGCAAGATGACAATACCTAAAATGTGACAAACATTTTTTTCGCCGGAAAAACCAGTTTTTTGACATGTTCTCGAATTTTCATCCTTAGTTTTTTCTGATTTTTTGCAGAAAGATCCGTATTCGCAATACTCAAAACATGACCCAGTTTGTCTTTTGCGAAAAATTATTTTCCGGCTGAAAATGCCGGAAATATGCCGGTAATCGCCGTTTTTGCAGATTTTCATTTGGCTTTTTCCTTATTTCTTTGTCTTTTCACACAAAAACATTATTGATAACAAATCCCACCATTAAGCATGATTCAATTGTCAATAAAACTGATTTTTGCAACCGGAACTTTCTATTTCTATTTTCCCTACTCCCCTTCCCTCTTCCCCCCATAAACAATCAATGATAAGATTTAATGTGTTATGCATTTTTGCAAAACGCTATATATCGTCTGACTGATTGTTTTCATTTTTCTCCTTATTGCCTTATTATCTAGCTTTCATCATCAGGTAGGTCCATTCAGCATGTTGCTTGTTTCTACTTATGCTACAACGTTCATTTTTACACCAGTGGTAGTTCAACCTTAGATTAAGAAGGTTGTCAAATTTCAAGGCAAACGGAAAAGTCTTTCTGAAGATATGGGACTCGAAATACCCCTTGTATTGCTAGCACTTTTCTGTGAAACATCAAATCTCTAAATTTTTAATAAAAACGGGGGTAGTGATGATAAAACAGTTTTTCAGTCATAACACATTTTACGATCTTTTTACGATAATGACTTCATAGCCAAACTGTGCTTAGTGTTTTGGGAATTAGCAAAGTTCTTTAATTACTTAAAATAACAAAGGCATTATAAGTTCAATATGCTTATCGTTTCAATAAAAACAATCATACTGTGACTTCTCTTCGTTTCGAAACAGTCAATGATACCAATAATACCAATGCATCAACACTTAACACTTTCCAACTTTTAATTACACTGTTCGAAAAAGATAACAGAACCCCTGTTTTTTGTAAAAAGTTTAGCTCCTAGAGTTTACACGAATTCGATTAGAATGCGATCGAACATTAACCAAACATTGATTTGCTTTAAATAATACACAATTTTTTTGTGGAAATTTCTGAGGAACTTTGTACCTCCTTATTTATCGCCATATTTGCTTTCTTTAATTCAACTCACCAGGCTAAAATTTCATTGACTATTTGGCCTATCGAAAAAATCCTGGACAACAGAGAAATTAGCTTCAGAAAGTACGGCAGTCTTTTAATTTGACACCAAGGAAACAAGCCTTTGCTAATTTCAGACGGTTATACCGGAAAAGCGAGTGGAATCTTAGTGAATCTTCGCCGAACGACGTTATATAGAGGTTACTTAGTACTGCCATCACTCCTAATTCATGTTCAAGAAAAATTAGGGTCGAATTAGTTTGACACGCAGACGTCTAGAAAACCTAAGGTATATAAAATGTAAATGAAATTTTATGTAAAATCTTTAATAGGATAGATTTTTTCGAGATTTGATTTCGCGTTATCGTAAATTTTCGCCTTTTTCGCGAAAATAAATCTTACGAAATCACGCGAAATCGCTGACTCGCCAAATTGAATCTCGCGAAAGTTAACCCGAGTAAAGTTTAAGGATCATGCATCCATTACAAACAGCCTAAGATCGAGTTGGTTATCTCAAGAGATTGTATACAGTAATTTTTTATAATTCATTTACTTATAGGGTGTTAAATGTATGAACTGCAAGTACACTGTACACAAACGTTGTCACAGGATTGTAAAACTCATATGCGGTGAACATGTAAGTTCTGTCATTTTATTACAATACGCTTTTCATGTAAATGGAATCTATATCGCTGCCATCGAGGCAAAAAGTTCAATCTCAAAATTCGAGTCTGAGAAAACTTAGATTTTTTGCTTTGCTAATATGATGTATTAAGATTAGCCCTTTTCTTTTGTAGATAGGATCTTTCCCACAAAAAGAAAAGGGTTAATTTCAGTTTCTTAAAGTTTGCAAAAAAAAAATCTCAATTTTCTCAATTACCAAATTTGAGATTGAATCTTTTGCCTCGATGGTAGATAATTTTATGTGGATAGCCCAGTAGCCGAACGACGGTACACATAGATTGCTTTGTACTGCCATTAATCGAAATCCATGTTCAATAAAAGTCTTTTGATTATTTTAATGGGGTCCACGGCCAGCCGGCTTGGTTCACTACGAACTGAACAGAACATTGGAAGGGGTGGTAATTCGAACTGGAACCCCTGGTTTCAGGTACTTACGCACTTAAAATCACTGAGTCATCGCTCTTCAACGCCTGTTGAATCTCTCAAAAGCCAGTGATATATTTATTAGGGCAAAAGACTTCACTGAGTAGGGCGGATCAAGCTTGAGACAGGGATGCGACTAGTGTGAGTTTTGTATCCCTAGAAAGCAATTTTTGCTTGTTTCTTGTTGTTTTTACTTGACCTTTAAAAACTGACCGAAATTTTAAGATTAATCAGTGATTATCAATAATTAGCGGCTAATCAAATATAACTGTTTTTATGAAACTTATCAAGATTACCGTACGATGTATATTTGAAAAAAGCAATCGTCAATTTTTTGTGTGCACAGCCATTATGAAATTTACAATATCATTACGTAACCATGTGCCTGATTACGTAACGTATGCTTTTAACGTTGAAATATTTCTTTGAGTGTTTCAAAGATTCTACTTCGATGTTCGATGTTAGGGGAATCAAATTTTTATCAAATAAAACGTTTCTTTTACAAAGGCAAGTCAATGTCATCGAGTCTGAATACTTTAATATAGATATCCCTATTTGACGTCTTTTAGCCGCGGTCAGTTATACTAGTCGTTTTTTTGTTAATGCCGTTTTATAAGAATTTTGCAAGATTTTGACATTTTCTTCATTATTTTGAAAAACAATGAATTATTGTTTTGATATTATAGATACATGAAATGACCTTTTTGAAAAAAAAGGCGTGAGATTATTATGATAGATACAAACTAAAAACGCATCAGTTTTTTTCACTAAAACTGTTGTTCTTGTTCTTTGCGCAAATCATCCTGACGTATGTGAAGTAAAATCTTGTTTTTGGTGTAAAGTTGAAGTCTTAAGAATTTTCTAAATTGCTCTCTGACAAGTGTAGGTTATGTTGAAGAATAATGTTAACACTCTTGCCTTGTGCTCTTGAGAATTACTGTTGTTATAAAATCGATTTTTCCATTTAGATAACATCATCCGGTGTTTACTTATCTTAGAGGAGGTTTTTGAAGTTTGGGCAAAAACGCCCACTCTGCCCGCTTTTTCAGCAGTGTCAGTCTTTTTGAGTTTCCACTTCATTCTTTTGTATATAAGAACCCATAAACTTAATTGCTCAGGCTCGGCTGTTCTTATATTTTTTTGGTACTTTGAGGCTCAAATTGCTGCTCTTATTTTTAGGTCAACATTGAGGTACTTTAGGCACCCAGCTTTACACGTTATTTTTTATTAGAACCCAGTTTATAAGAACATTGAGGCTGAAATTCGTCGAAAAATTAAGAACATCGTAAGAACATGCCCAGCCTCAGTTTGGAAAAAAATGACAAGAAACTACAATTTTTTCCTCTTTTCAAGCAGTTTTAAACAAACTTAGGAATGGATTTTCTAAATCGAGAGTCAAATATTGTCCAAATTTTACAAATTTTAATTTGCTCTTTATTTTGCATGATATTGTCGATTTAGAGTAGTCTGAAAATTTAAGAACGCATCTAAGAACATTTTAGGCTGAAAATTGCTAAAAAATAAGCACATCCAGGCTTAGCCAAATTTTAGGTGTTCTAATAAAAAAAAAGTGTACTACTTTAGCTCATAAAGATGATTGAAACTTAGCAATTTCAGGCACAGATTTGTTCTTATTTTTGTTGAACCTCATTGTTCTCATAAAATTGTTCTTATGAAAGTGTTTATTATGAGCATGTTTTTTAAAAATATCAGAGGTGGTTTTCGTATAAATCATAACTATTCAGGATTCTTTTCTGTCTGAATATTTTCGTGTCTCGCGGTCGGTCGCTATCGGCCACAAAACGTTTGCATTTTCAAAGATCTGTTGTGATATCAAGAAAGATATGGATGAAAAATGCTTGTTTTCTCTCTCGTTTGGTAGTATTTTTATAAAGATACGGAATGCTGATAATAATTTGTTTTGCCTTGTGCTGATTTGATGATTTCGAAAAAATTGATTAAGTCCTTCGTATTTTGAAGTCATTTTGTTTTGATGTTATAAAGAGTTTATGTATTGTAATAAGGTAGGAACTAGTTATGAGAGACTGCTAAGTTAACTTAATTGCATCTGAATGGTTTTGATGCCTTTGATTTTTACTGCTTCGATTTGAATATTGGAATAATTTTTTCATTTGACTTCTAAGAAATACAGTAGACTCTCGTTGATTCGACTTTCTATTATTCAGTCAGAAAGAAAAGACACTTTTTGTTGCCTGAATATTGTCACCAAAGTGGCATGAAACTGCCAGTAGCAGAATAAAAAAGTGTCTTTTCTTTCTGACTGACATCGCACTGTAAAATACTGAAGAAATACTTATAGACTTTCTATTATTCGAATCTTTCTATACTTCGAACTAATTTTGAATCATCCGTCAATGCGAAACCTTTGTAAAATGTTTTCTATAATTCGAATCCCTCCGTTATTCGAAAAATTTAGTTTCCCCGTTCGAGTTCGAATTAGAGAGAGTCAACTGTATGCTACTTGGATTCTCTTGGACTTACGAATATTCTTCCGGCATTGTTTTTGTTTATGCCTTACTTTTATTAAGTATTAAGGTTGCTGTCCTGTAATAGCTATAAATCACCTCAAAATGGCAGACTTTTCTGGTCATCAAATTGTAAACGTCCGAAGTCTTATGTACAAATTGCTTCTTTTTAACTATTTAACCCTGCATAATTAAAAGAATCGCAGACCAAAAGGTTTTGCTGTTTTGAGGTGATGAAAGTTACAACTCCCTCTTGATTTATCTTGCCGTGTTATGTCACACCAAATAAGTTCAGATTGATAGCTATGGTTTAAGAGGAGTTGTGCTCAATGTTTCAGAATTGTTGAATTCTTGTGTAAACTTAATTGAACCGAACTTAACTTCAATTTCCTCATAGTTCATATTATGAATAAATCACTTGAAAGTTAAAAATGACTTAGTAGAAGATTTTACTGGAGCCTATGCAAAAATAATCGTATATCGAATAAGATATACGACTATTTATATATTATTGGTGATTTTCAAAAATATTCAGCTCAAGTGGTCTTAACAGGGATTGTAGCCGTTTTAACGGCTGGATTTTGTTCAATTTGTTTTTATTTGGTTGCGCAATGTGGCTTCCTTCACTGAACTTATTATCAGTGGTGGAATTATTACTTTGTGGAAATGCATATTCATAAAATGGTGTATAGCGTACACTATGATGGCCAAGCTTGTCGTATTAAGGTAATACTTATACCAATTATTTCATCACTCCATGACTTTATATTTTCAAACACTTTTTTAAGGCTACTGCTCAGGGATTTTGCTTTGTTTTTGGCAGGTTGGCCAAAAATTAACCCTGGCGATTTCTAGATTCTAGGCCGGCAAATTCTTAACAAGCGCAGTGCATTGATTAGCATTAATATGTACTTAAGGCGGTGAACCGAACTTTTCGAACGACGAATTCTAATTTTTCGTGCTTTGGATCGGCGAAATTCGCCTTTCGCCGGGCCTAAATAAGACCCCTGAGTGCTTATCCTCTAGTGAAAGTTTCTATATCGGAAGTATATCTATAGAGGTCTGCGATTCAGACTAACACTTTTTGAGAAAGAAATATCGTCACTTTCGACTTTATTAGGGAGTGGTAAGTAACAGGATGGCAAATGGTCGCTGTGCTGCAAAGTTCATTGTTAAGTTCAGACCATTTGGCACATGACCGTAAAAATTGGGAGATTCCCATAGGATGACATTTTGGCACTTGATTGTTCAATAAGTGTTTAAAGATGAACTTGTATAAATGACGGCGATTTTGGTTAACAGTTCTTTTTTGGAGATCTAAGAAGATTTAAAGGTGTCGTGTGCTTGGGTTAAATAAATCGATGCAGATAATAGATCTGATAATTTCAATCCTGTTTCATTAAGGATGGAGCCGGTTTGTAACGAAATTCGCTAAAATTAGAACTTTTCGTGAAATTTAGGTGTGATGCTATATCACAGAGAATCCAGAGAATTTTTACTGGTGAATTGTTAAAATTCCTGGGGGTTAAAGGTCGTTAGAAAAGAGGTAAATATGATTGCAGAACTGATTTACCAAATTGAAAAGAGGCCGTAAAAAATATCTATAAAAAAATAATGATTTTTTAACACCTCCTCCCCTGTGAATTATTTTTGGAATAGTCCATAACTATGAATCTGTTTTTACTTAAAAAACATTTCAAATTTCAAACAATTCATCTTAAACTAACACCTAGTCTAGCATGCTAGACGAATTTTTCAGTTCATACGTTCAGACAATCGACAATAGCAAAAAATGAGGGAAGGGACAACTTGTAGTTTATTAAAACTGATATTATCCCGTAATATATTAACACTTTTAACTGTATTACACGGATTATAAACTACTCAAATAACACCTAACATCTATTCTACCACCAACAGATTTCTCAACAAGCACCATTACAATATACTGGAGACACAGTACCAGAAGTACATGGTTACACTAATCATATGCTTGACCTTGACCGTTCCATGAAAAGAAGTAAGTTCTATTGTGTTTCTTATCATTGTGACACCCCTGTGTCACAGACCCGTTGGGACCCCAACCGCACTGAAAATCTTGCCCAAAATTTCGTCCCCGGTGGGAACAATAGCCTAGAATTTCAGCCCCTTTGGGAAATTAACTTTGATTTCATACTCATTCAAAATTCAATGTATAAAATGCACTCCAAAATCATCCCAACGGAATTTTCGGCTTAGGAACAATAGAAATCTTATCCTCATTGGGATTTTGAAAGTTATGTCCCCACTGTGAGAAAAAGTTTCACCATGGCTGTGAGACAGGGTTTATTGTGTGTTATGAATCGTCTATAAATCTAAAAACCAACGGTATATGCGGCTTGAAAATCGGCACTTTTACAGTGCAACGAGAAATAAACATGGAAGACATCACCCTTACAGTGTTCTTTCTCAATTACTATAGACCCTTATAGTGAATGAGAATTAGTATAAAGTTGTCCTTAATTTTACTTGAAACGTCTGAAATTGTAAAATCAAAAGTTTGGTAAGAATCAATACTTGACTTAATTTGACTAGCTCATAACTCCATAGCTCAACTTGATTTGCCTGTCTTTAGAGTTACGGAATACAAGAAATAGATAGTTCGGGAATTAATTTAGTTACGCTTAGATTTTTTTTTACTCAAGCTGAAAAGAGTTAGATTCACTGGGTTGGGCTTTCTATATTAACATGATTGTATTCAGCTTTTGAGCTGGCTAGTCCGCCATTTTTTCTATTCTGCTTGGGGACCTACGAGATTCAAACGTTTTGAAATTTGAACTTTGAAAATCTGAGGCAAATTAGAAAACAATGTGACGGACTAGTCGACTTCAAAACTGGACACAATTCCACAATCTCCGAGATCTGCGAGCAATCAGCCTATCTAGTGTGTAATGAAATATGATATCTGTGCTTACATTCCATTTTGATAATGTTCTTCCATTTCTTCAGATAAGAGTACAACATCAAGCGGACGCAGAGGATTAGTCAAAGATGAATTTTACACTAAAGACCAAGACGTTGAACCGGGAAGCGGTTCACGTATCGGCGTCAACGATTTCGATTTTATACGTGTTATTGGGCGTGGTTCTTACGCGAAAGTCATGATGGTACGTATCTACGTATTGTGTATTTAGTATATATTCAGAAATATTTCGTCTCATGTAATTCAACAATGTTATTCTAAGTATGTGCAATCAACTCTCTTTGATTCGAACGTCTTTCTATTATTTGAATCAGGCATTGGTCCTCTCAATTGGAAAGACTTAGACCTAGTTTAAACGGCCGACTTTCTGCCTTACCTCCTTTCGACGTGAAAGAGGGCAGAAGATCGACGGAAAGTTTCCAGTTTCAAATCTTTGCTTGAAAAAGATTGAAAGATGTCATTGCACTGACGTCAAAAAAAGTCATCGTATTGACTTTAGGCAGTCGACTTTCTGCCGACTTTCGTCAAAAACAAGAGAAGACAAGGCAGAAAGTAGACCTTATATAAATCATTCTCCGTAACCCGAATCTTTCTATAATCCGAACAATTCCCCTCCTGACGATCGAATTAGAGGGAGTAAACTGTATGTTCAGACCAACTCGTCTCAGATCGTTCATACAGGGTTTAGCGTAAACAACAAAGACATCCTTAACTTCCATTAATACAGTTTAAGCGTACCATCAATCTACATCATATTTTTATAAATTCTATTTCTAAAACCTTAGCTAAAAGCTACTAAATTTTCTAGCTGACAAACTGATTCATCGGCAAAAAGTGACGAAAAAGTTGCTCGTTGAAAATTGGATTTTTTTTTTCTAAACGTGTTTTTTATAAGAAACGAACGACGAATTCTTAACTTCAGTTGAGCTACAAATCGGACAATGTCTGTGTGTCTGTCTGTCTGTCTGTCTGTCATAAAAACTTTAGGGCAGCCTGGAGACTTCAAAAATGATTGGATTTGGCTGAAATTCGACACACTTGTTGCTTAGGTAAATATCTGGGGGTGCTTTTTTTATTTTTTGAAAATTTTGATTTTTGGGGCCTGGGGACGGACGAGTTTTTCGCCAAAACAAGGCTAAAACTTTGGGGCAGCCTGGAGACTTTAAAAATGGTCGGATTTGGCTGAAATTTGGCACACTTGTTCCTTGGGTGAATATCTGGGGGTCTACACTAAGTGTCTTGGGCCTATGAATAATTTGAAGCCACTGAAGTTGAGGCCAGTGCGTTGCGCACTTTCGACTATTTTAATATATCGTCACTAATTGTGTTTTGAATGATTGTTTAATGGTCACGTCACGTAGATATCAATCATATATGTGTTAAATGCATAACCAGGTAGGTCCATAAAAGTATCGCTTGTTTTAAAGGTATTTTATTCTCATTTTATCGATCGCCTGAGGGCGATTTTAACAGTGTAGATATACAAGTCAAATCTCGTTTTTGAAATCGAAAGTAAATGTTTGACTCGCTTACCTTTATAAACTCATTAGTTTCCTTACATTTTGTCTGAATAGGAGAGATTTTAAATTTTTTTCAGGCTATACCCCATCCCCTTCCTCAAAGTGTAACTTTTTCCTCTAGGGTCTACGCTTTACTTTTGCTTTGATCATGTGTTATGTACTGACTAATAATGGCAAAAGTTGCAGATCAAATAAAATGTATAACAGCCTTAAGTAGTCTATTGTATTCATCACTTTTGTATTGTTTATGACGTCATTCCCCTATCATTTCAATGTTCGTCTCATTTATCCATGTTCATTATGCCACATTATGCTTAGAGCTGTTAAATTGATTTACTTCGTTAAGCGAGACAATAATTTCACAGCTGTTTTAAAACGCATGCGTAAACATTTTGTTTTTTACTACAACGATTTTGATAGTGAAATAAGTGTCCTGAATTGAAATTGCATGGCCATAGTAACAAAAAAACAATAAAGTAGGTTTTAAAGAGGTAAGGTTCACTCGACCATTTTACTCGACTTTATAATATCGTCTAGCTGCTCTAATCTTGCCATAATTTATCAGAGACCGATCCGCATCGCAGGGTGTAAAGTAATAAACCTTGCCTTCTACGACTAAACAAAAAAATGGACAAAGTGAAAATTAATTTCTTAGTGATCACTACAGAAGGTTCTTTCTCCGATGATTTTGTCGGAAATAAGCGATCGCCAACAGTGTGTTTGAAACACGCTGACCTAGTTCTCTATTACGCGTAGGTTCGACTAAAAGAAACGGATCGTATATACGCCATGAAAGTGATCAAAAAAGAACTGGTCAACGATGATGAAGATATCGATTGGGTTCAAACGGAAAAACACGTTTTCGAAATCGCTTCCAATCATCCTTTCTTAGTCGGCCTTCACTCATGTTTCCAAACTCGTAGTCGGTAAGTGCGTAAGCTTATTATACTCAAAGTAGTTAGAAAGGAGTTTGCATTTCTCACATTTTTCAAAGAAATATCTTTATTTTGATGTTCGAATTGAAAATTTCATACACGAAAATCCTTGAACCACAATAATGGTTCAGTTGCCTGTGCTTTTTCAACCTCCAAATCGAGAAAAACCAGCAATTTGTACGGACCATTATTCTAAATCCCCGTACGGCTTTTTTTCTTCTTTTTGACTTTGAGGCAGAGGATTGCTCCTACGTTTTGTGTTAAAAAGAATAGTGGTCTGGAAATCGAGACTAGTCTCCACCTCACATAACAACAAGCTAACGACTTTAATGTCCATGAAAAGTGCATATCGTCCATTCAACCTTTATCTAGCACCAAATGTAGAAATTTTCTTCCAACATGCTAAAGCATCGAAGGTCGGGAAAATTTTTAATATCTACAAGGTTTGAATTATGGGATTTTGTCAGACAGTGTCACGGATTTTACATTGGGAGGTCTGAACCCTAGCCTTCTTTTTCGGGGATTGGCGGGCTTACCGAGATATTCTCAGGCTTACGCACATGGACTGTTGAAAACGACTCGACGGAACACTAAAGGTCAACTTTCAAAGAAGTCAAACCGGGGAGGGGGGGGGGTACTTAGGGTATATGCGAGACATAAGGGTCTCTTTTTCACACCCTCGGAAGTCTCTCAAAGGGGTACAAGGGAAGTCAAAGACTGAACCGGGAGTTGGGGGAGTGCAACATCTATTCTCAGCTCCCTGCTACTTCCTGCCTAGATCAACCAATCAAAGCTACTCATTCGCTGAGTTGGCGGTGACCGGGGATCGAATCTACAACCCTTGGACTGTGGGTAAATGCTCTACCGACTGAGTCACAGGTACTACCACATGTTATAATGATCTTTTTCAGGTTGTTTTTCGTGATTGAGTTTGTGAACGGTGGTGATTTGATGTTCCATATGCAACGAATGCGAAGATTGGAAGAATCTCATGCAAGGTATAGACCAACATGTTTTGTACTCTTTTTAATCCGGTATTTAATCACAGATATCTTTTATAAAACACTAGTTGAAGCAAAATTATGCTCCATCTTTAATAGAATGACGTCATAATTTTGGTTGCTTTAAAGTCATTGCAGTGTTGAAAAACTTCGAACGACTAGAATCACAGAAAAACAATCGAAATAATAAGGGTTGATTGGAATACTTTTAACCAGTTAGTCTGTCGGACGAATTCTTAATTTGCTTAAGGGCTCTGGACATTTTTCGATTTTACACCAACTTAAACCTCATTTTTGGCAATTTTCTTCACTAAATTTCCATAGGAAAACAGCTATAAATTGGGATGTAGCCAAATAGAAAAATTTTCCGAAAAAATCTAAATAAAGAAATTATTTGTCATTAACTTAAAAAAAGTTTGAAACAATAAAATGATTTCTCCAAGGAGATTAGGCTTTTTTTGTGAAAAGTATATGAATAGCGTCGTTTTGACGTTTTATTAAGGTCCATGCCACACTTATTCCTTAATTACTCATGATGTAATTAACTTAAATTCATTTTTTCAAAAGCAGTTTGTTCTTAAACATGTCAAAGAAGCAAAAACATAAGGTTTTATCTTCAAATTCTGAAATTGATTTTTCACTATGACCAGAGCCCTTAAAAGTAATAAAATTTTCACCTCGAATTGTCTTCAAAAATTTGCCTCATTAAGTAAATATTCAACGTCAATTAAAACCCTGGGAGAAAGCACTGGAAAATTCGCGATTTTACTTCATTTTCATCATACATTGTTCTTTTTATAGGTTTTACGCGGCTGAGATCAGTTGTGCGCTGAACTACCTTCACGAGAAAGGAATCATTTATCGTGACCTGAAACTCGACAATGTTCTACTTGATCCCGACGGTCACGTCAAGCTGACTGATTACGGTATGTGTAAAGAAGGTCTGTTACCAGGGGAGAAGACGAGCACTTTCTGTGGAACGCCAAATTATATCGCACCTGAAATCCTCCGTGGTGAAGATTACGGTAAGAAAATATTTTTCACTTTTTTTGAGTTTGTTATTTGATTCATATAAGGACACACCTGACCACTAAGGTACAGCCAATGAAATAGAACCACGAAGGGCTAGAAATGACCTAAGTTGCGCGGCCTAGCGCGGTCCGCGTTGATTTCACACAAAGCCGGATTGAAAGTAAAATTTACCGCCAGATTTTCGAAAATCTACCACTCGAAAGCAAAGAAATCGCTAGATTCAATCCATCATCAAAAATATGGCGCACATTTTAAAGGCTTCACTTTTTCTTGCCTGAGAAAGGTTATAGATTCGCTTCTAGCCCTTTGGGCTACTATTTCATTGGGTACAGCCTAGGGCTCTATTAAATCTCCTATGTAGAATTAAGTTTGAAGCCATTTATTTCCTACATAATTTACGTGGCTCGCTTGATTAGAAGTCACAATTTGAAAAACATAACTAGTGTATATGTATAAAAATTGCGAAGCGATCCAGGCAAGTCACTCGATTCGCAAGTTACAAGCAAAATATTTATAGGGTCACGCACTAGAAATTGCAAGTTAAAATAGATTCATAATCAATTCGTAATTGTAAACCCCGCGAAACCCCGACAATTGCTCAGGTCCAGGAAGACCGAGCCTCTTTAGAGATGTACTCAAACACTTCAGGTGTACAAACTTACGACGTTTACTTCTACGGACCTGAGGAAAATTATGCAATTTTTTTCATGAATCATTGTGAAAAGTTCAATAATTGTTTGTCCACCCTAAGCCTCGAGTATTTTTATTTCTTAGTTTTCGTTTTAAACTCGTTTTACTTCCGGTTTCGAATTCCTTGCGTTCAAAATCGAACTTTCGAATCTTTCTAATTTTAAATTTCGAACGTTCAAATAAAAATAACATTCGAAAACTTTTTTCCGAATTGCAATTTTCTGATACACCCCTTAACGAAAGAACTAACATAAACACCCCTGTGTCATCACCCTGCTGTAAAACTGGGCAAAAATTTCGTCCCCGGAGAGAAAATACCTCTCCAGCCTCTTCAAAAGGTCTCCCTTGCAAAGAGCCCAGAGAATCAAAAAAAAAAGTTAAAAAAAACTTTAAACATCACTCGGTATTGAGACAGGGATGTGAAATACAGAGGATTTCAAGACCGGAATTCAATAGAAATAAGTTGACTTATGGAATTTCAAAATTCAATAACCATATTAATTAGAAATATTGTATCATTGCATCATAAATTCAGAAAAATTTAACAAAGTTCTAAAATTATATCTAAACTATTTTGTAAAATCCTGAGATGAAAATAAAGAAAAACCAGATAAAAAAAAAACTGAGATTTAGAAAGGATTCTTCAACGATTCTACTAAGTAAAACCTCTAAATTTTACTGGCTGTGATTTTTTCAAAGTTGGGAAATCTAAAGGCTCTTATCTCAAGTTTGCTGGAGGCAAGTACTTGGCAGTCTTTTACCCTTGAGTTGTTGACAAACAGGAGCAAACCTTTCGCATAAAAAGTAAAAAATGTGTGACTTTTTTCTCGGCTGTAGCACAGGAATTTAAAACAGTTAAAATGTATCATAAACATAATGTCTTGTAGCACAGGAATTTAAAACAGTTAAAATGCATCATAAACATCATGTCTGTAGCACAGGAATTTAAAACAGTTAAAATGCATCATAACAGAATGTCTGTAGCACATTAAAACAAAATGTTAAACAATGTCTGTAGCAATAAACAGTTAAATATCATAATGTCTGTAGCACAGGAATTTAAAATAAATCATAAATAATGCACAGTTAAAACAGTTAAAATGCATCATAAACAAATGCTGTAGCACAGGAATTTAAAACATAAAATGTAACATAATGTCTGTAGCACAGGTTAAAACAGTTAAATGCATCATAAACATAATGTCTGTAGCAAGTTAAAACAAAATGCATAAACAAATGTCTGTAGCAATTTTAAAACAGTTAAAAATCATAAAATAATGTCTGTAGCACAGGAATTTAAAACAGTTTAAATGTATCATAAACATAATCTTGTAGCACAGGAATTTAAAACAGTTAAAATGCATCATAAACATAATGTCTGTAGCACAGGAATTTAAAACAGTTAAAATGCATCATAAACATAATGTCTGTAGCACAGGAATTTTAAAACAGTTAAAATGTATCATAAACATAATGTCTGTAGCACAGGAATTTAAAACAGTTAAAATGCATCATAAACATAATGTCTGTAGCACAGGAATTTAAAACAGTTAAAATGCATCATAAACATAATGTCAAGTTTTGGGGTTGTATTTCGATATTTTACAAATCCTTTATAATACAGTCACATGTCAATGTTCTATACCTTTGACCATAAAAAGCTAAAACAAAGAAAGTGCCCGAAATCAGGCGTAAATTTTAAGGCTTGAATCTCTTGATTTTGAAAGGTTTAAGATTTGAATTCAATAAGCCTGTATCTTGGTCATTCCAAAGATTGGATACCCTACCTGCTTCGCTCGACTTCCCAATTCTTTAGCTTACTTTATTTACCTTGATTAGATTCCTTCCAACATAATAGTTCAGCATTATAAAAAGCATATTCAACCTAACATTAGAAGGAAAATAGAAAACATGATTTTTTATTTATAAGAACAATTTTATAAGAGCACAAGCCTCAGATCTAGGCCCTCGAATAGATAGCTCTTTTGTTTGAAACAATAGAAATTTAAGAACAATCTCAGGCTCAGCCAAAATTTACTGGTTCTTATAAAACAACAAGTGTAGTGTACTAAATCACTCATCCTTTTGTTTAATCGTATTTCTTTTTTTTTAGCGGCCAGTGTTGATTGGTGGGCATTAGGCGTTCTTTTGTACGAGATGTTAGCTGGGCGTTCGCCCTTCGACATTGTTACGGCAACCGATAACCCCGATCAAAACACTGAAGATTATCTCTTTCAAGGTAAAACATTTTTTCGAATTTTAATCGAGTTACTTTCCTTGTTGGGAGAGTGCAGGCTCGAACCCAGTCCCTTAGTTTGTTTTTATTATGATTCTGATGTCACTCACGAAAGTATTTCCCAGAGCGATCGTATCACGCCCATCAGTAAAATAAAAGTGTGGTACAAGTGGCTCTTGGAACTTAGATTGGGGAGAGTAAGATATTTCTTTCGACTTCCTTCCACTTTGAGAGTGTTTAAAGGCATGGGGAAACGAGAAGTTTTTTTCGCGTTGGTGAATGCAACATGTTCCATCCCACCAACTTGAAACGTTTTCTCGTGTCTCCACCCCATTTTTCTTTCTACCAATAAAAGTGAAATCTCACTTTTGTCCCTTTGGGTATTTCCCTCACTTTTTGTCCCATGAAACAAAAAATGAAATCATGGGACACACAATTTGTTTCTTGTGTTGGTGAGATAAAGCATGTTTTTGCACCAACGCGCAAAAACTTCTCGTGTCCCCAAGCCTTAAGAGTTCTAACTTACGATGAAATGATGAACTTTCTTTTTCAGTTATTTTGGAGAAACCAATTCGAATTCCAAGATCACTATCTGTCCGAGCTGCTTCTTGTCTGAAAGGTTTTCTTAACAAGGTGAGGGAATTTTCGTTTTGTTGCTTTTTGAGCCGCAAACCGACTCTGCTGGGGATAATTTAAGGAGCTTCCCTCTCTCTAATAAGAACGCTTCGCCGTCGGATCTGATAAGATTTGTAAAAGTTAGGGGTCAAAATAAAGTGTTTTTCGATGGTGTTTCCCTTTGGGCATACAATATGAGAATGGCGAAAAAAGGAATTTGAGCAAACATTGGGTAAAATCATTACTTATATTAAGCAGTAATTGGACAAAGTCGAAGTAGGGGGAATTTTGTTCGATTTTTTGGAATCGGTCGAATGTTTTGTTAGAAGCACTTGTTATACATTTTTGGAAAGCTAAGGGGTAGGGGAATCGAAATTACAATGTTTCCAATTTTTTTTCGGACACTTTGGTGTGATTTTCGGACAAATATGACGGTCTCAGGCAAAAATCATAGGGTTAAAAATTAATGAAAATTTTAGCTCGAGAAAACGGAGACCTGTTGTATATTTTTGGAAAGCTCTCAAAAATTTAAGATTAGAGATATATTGCAAGTATAGGTGATTTCTGTACCTAACTCGAGATATTAACCCTTGAAAACCGTGTTTTTCAGCCAGAAACAGCTATTTTGTCCAGTTTTTGCGCTTTTTGAAGCTCAATATCTTGAGTTAGGTACTGAAATCACCTATACTTGCAATATATCTCTAATCTTAATTTTTGGAGAGCTTTCCAAAAATATACAACAGGTCTCCGTTTTCTCGAGCTAAAATTTTCATTAATTTTTAACCCTATGATTTTTGCCTGAGACCGTCATATTTGTCCAAAAATCACACCAAAGTGTCCGAAAAAAATTGGAAACATTGTAATTTCGATTCCCCTACCCCTTAGCTTTCCAAAAATGTATAACAAGTGCTTTGATCAAAACATTCGAGCGATTTTACAAAATGCCCTCTACTATTAGGCGTGCGAGAAAAGATATTGGACGAGGCTTCGCCGAAATGTAAATCATTGGATAGAATCAGGATAAATTAGTATAAACATGTAATGAAATTGCGGTAAAAACAAAACACGAGATTTTTATTCTTCAACACGATGGAAATACAAAGAGGTATAAGTATGAAATTGAACACTCGTCAGTCCAACATAAGATTCTCTTGGTGCAGGTGCAAAACCATGGAAAGGAATTCCATGTTGCTTACAAATTGCCATACATTCATAAATGAGATTTTTTCCTAAATCTTTATTTCGATGATTTGGTAAAACCATCAAAGCATTACAGCTTCCCACATCATCTACGAAAACCCATCCGCAAAGTTCCCCAGTGTTCTTGTCAAAAGCTGCACAATTCAACTCCAACTGGATAGATAATTCGAAAACACTTCTCATTCGGTTACCATCGTAGTAGTGCAGTATATTATTGTATAATTCGGAAAACGTCAATGCACGAAAATCGTACTCTTTTTTCAAACTTGAAATCCCTAATTCCTCTATAGTATAGTTTGGGATGCTAAATAAATGTTTCTCTGCCCTTTGTAATGTAAATTCGTCGATTAGCGGTTCTAAGCTCAGCGCCAAAGCCTGATCACTCATTTTTTCATTGGAGCACCAAATCAAAAACTTATACCGGCTTCTTCTCGGCGTGTTGAACAATGGTTCGTTATTCTCCAGCTCTGTTAAGCAATCTCTACAACTCGGCATTTTTAATACAATAATTTTCATCTCGCTGTTCGTGGCAACATCCAAGGAAAAGTTTGCGAAAATTTGGACTCTATCTTTCATACATGGGTGTCTCAAAGCACCAAGAAAGGGCATCAAGGAAGGCTCTGTTGAAATCTTTTCTTCCATAAATTTGATGATTTGATGATTTTTGTGGCTAATCTCACTGATTTCCATAATTGACTGAATATTTTGCGCTTCAATTTTGGATGCAACACTCACAATAATCTTTATGTAAACAACACAATGGATGCCAAATTGATCTCATAGTTCTTTCATGTACACAGTACTACAACGAGAAAAAGACTGACTCAAAAACTTCTCATTAAGGATTTGTTTCATTAAGTTACAACTGTTATGAAAATAGATATTTTCGCCTGCTGCATATAAATGACATCAATGGCGAAAAGGTCTATTGAGTTTGATATTACTTTTAATGAATTTTAACACGCTATAACTAATTATCGATAATCGAACATTTAGTGGTTTCTAGGCAATTAAATCTACTTTTCAAGGTGCACGCTTTTTTTATAAGAATTATATAAAACGAAGTGGGCCTCGACATTCTTAATTTTTTCAATTTGGAATATTTTCTTTTGTTTTGTTGTTTTTTTTGTTGTTGTTTTGTTGTGAGCCACCAACTGGCTTTTCTGAGGATGTTTTAAGAGGCTCCCCTCTCTAATAAGAGTGATTCGAAAGGGCTGTAAAAGTTAGGGGTCAAAATAAAGTGTTTTTTCGATGGTGTTGCCCATTGGGCATTTTTCTCGAAAAAAGGAATTTGAGCAAACATTGGGTAAAATCGTTACTTATCATGAGAAAGTTTTGGGAAAAAACTTACCACTTTTACAATCTTTCACACTTTTACAACTTTCCTAACCAAAAATTTGTAATTGTTTGTAAAAATGGGGGATTTTCCATGGTTGCAACATGGTAGCACGAAATAGAAAATATTTCCATAATTTTTTTCAAGTAAAGGTGACCTTGGAAAATCGTAATTTATGGTCGCTATAATTTATTCTTTCATGAAATCGAAAGTGGAAGTTCTTTATTCAATTGCTATTTGAGGATGATACGCATAATTTTCGGCCGAGTCTGGAATAATTATGACATCATAGATCCCATTTTCCCACCAAATTACCAAAACTTTGCAAATCCAAATGATTACTGTTGTTTAATTTTTTTTTTTTTTAATTTATAGAAGTGTATTTCTCAGGTCTATTGACCTCTATGAAACAATCTTACATCTTTACAATTTATAGATCTTATCTTTCCATTCGTTTGTCAATTCTAGTTTGAATTTCCCTACGGACGGTGCATTTACAACATTGGTTGCCAAACTGTTCCAAGTATCAATGCTCCTATAGTAAAGTGAATTCGTTTGGTATCCTCTAATGCCGTCTTCAGCGAAATTCCTCTTTAATTCGAGATTGTGCTTACGTTGAGGTCGATTTCGAAGAACGAGTTTCTGACATAGGGAAGATTTATCATAGACATTAAGATGTTTATATACTTCCACCATGTCCCCGATTTAACGCCGGATCTTGAGGCTGGGTAGGTTCATGACTTGTAAACGTTCTTCATATGAATGGTTTCTATAACCACCGACAAGTCTTGTGGCCCTACGTTGGACACTTTCAATTGCATCAGAGTGTTTGATCAGTCGTGGAGACCAAACAGCTTGCGCGTACTCAAGGTGAGGTCTCACAAATGCAATGAAAAGTGTGCGGAGCATCTCGGGAGAAAGGAAGTCGAAGCTTCTGTTAATCAATCCAACGATCGAGTTAGCCTTCTTGATCTTGGTGTAGATGTGTTCTTCGAAATTCAATTCACTATCAATAATCACTCCAAGATCCTTCTCTTGATCAACATGTTCTAGGACAGAGCCAGCGATCTCGTAAGGATGTGCATGTTGAATGTTCCAGAATTTCCCTAGTGTCAACACGTGGCACTTGTCAGGATGGAATTTCAACAACCAGTCACCAGACCACTTTTCCATTGCCTCGATATCGTGCTGAAGTCTAATTGCATCTTCAGCGTTATTTATTTCTTCAACAAGCTTTGTGTCATCGGCAAAGAGAAACATTTCTGAGTTGGTAACTTCAGCTAGATCATTGATGTAAATAACGAAAAGGAGTGGACCTAAGACACTTCCTTGTGGTACACCACTTTGCACCTGGCATTTCTTAGATAACTTTCCATTGACCTTCACATATTGGTAACGATCGGACAAAAATGCTTTCATCCAACCAAGTACCCTTCCTCTGATACCATACGCTTCGAGTTTTCTTAGTAATCTGCGATGTGGAACGGTGTCAAATGCCTTTGCGAAGTCGAAATAGATTACGTCAACAACCTTATCATTGGATATCGAGTCTGCACATTTGTCTAAGTAGTGAAGTAGTTGTGTCACTGTCGATCGCTTACCCATGAACCCATGTTGTTTGGTTGATAGCAATTTCTCATTCGTGAGGTGTTCCATTATTTGTTTCTTTAGGATTCTTTCCATTACTCTACACGCAACTGATGTTAAACTAACGGGCCTGTAATTTTCTGCAAGGTTCTTTTTTCCTTTCTTGTAGATCGGGGACACATGTGCAGTCTTCCAATCATCAGGTAGTTTACTTTCTACGAAGGACTTGGCCATGATAGTATGTAAAGGACCGGCTATGTAAAAGGCCAGCTTTTTCAGCATGACTGGGTGAATCTCATCAGGTCCTAGCGATTTATTAGGATTCAAATCTTTCAGTTCCTTTTTGATCATGTCGATTGTTAGATCGAATGCTACATCTGTATCTGTTCGTGATGGAAACTCAGGTAGGTTCATTCGTAAAAACACTGCAAAACTGATCCTGTAGGATGTCAGCTTTATCCTCATCAGTAAAACGAAGTGATGATTTATCATTTGGATCAAGGAGAAGAGGGGAAATTCCCGTTTTGGTCTTCATTGAGTTCCGGATATGCTTCCAAAACTTCTTAGGGCTTCTTTTTGCTTGACCACAAATTCGTTCTTCTAGTCTTCTTCTTTCTCGTCTGATCTTTCCTGTAACCTTGTTTCTCGCAGTAGCGTAAATAGCTCTATTTCTCTGTTCCGAAGTTGTACCTATTGATCTTATCCATTTGCGATGAAGGCGACGTTTTTCTTTTAAGCTTTGTTGAATATCTTGATCGATTGCAAAACTTCCCTTTTTTCCGTAGGCATGTTTCCCCTTCGTACGAGGAACGTACCGATTCCTAAGCTCGAATAATTTATCTCGCAACATCTTCCAGCAATCATTTACGTTTGCATTTCCTGCTTTTTGATGGAAACCTGTAACCCAGTCAGAGTTCTCAAGATGTCCTTTCATTGCTTCAAAATCTGCCTTATTGTAGTTATAGTTTTCAATAATGCATTCTGTTTCAAGGTAACATTCGAACGTAAATGATAGAACACTGTGATCACTTTTATGAAGTGGTGAAAGATAGGTTATGTTGCTAACCTGGCTTTCTTCATTTGTCAGAATCAGGTCAATAAGTGATGGCGTATCGGTACCTCTAGCTCTTGTTGGTTCATCGACGTGTTGGTAAAAGAAGGAGTCTCTTAAAGCTTCGAGAAATTGTTCGTCTTCCTTCGTGTCATCGTGAGGAGTTGACCAGTTTTCCCAATTGATATCTTTATAGTTGAAGTCTCCGACGATACACTTATGACTGTATTTCTTATTCATTGCTATTTCCTTCAGAAGAAGATTAAGTGCTGTATTGTTTTTTGCTGATGTTGGCGTGTTGGTTGGACTTCGATACATACATCCAAAAAGCAAAGAATCCGCTCCTTTGAGTTTGATTTCCAGCAAGCATACCTCCTGAAATTCACTATTGGGTGTCACTTCGACTACATTTTTGATCGATTTATGTGTCAAAACGATGATTCCACGTCCAACATTATTTAAGGCATTTGTTTCGTAGGGTTCGGAGTAGCCTTCAATGTGGTAGTCTTGTATGAGACGTTCTTTTTTCGAATGTTTCGGTTTTACTTCACAAATTGCAATGATATCGGGTTGTTCTTTTGAAATCACTTCATTTAGTTCTTTTCTCTTTATTTTAGTTAGTTGGTCTGCATTAGTATATAGTATGTTAAGGTTTTTTCGTTTGTTAGTTTGTTCGTCTTTCTTCTTTGTTACGTCTTTTTTTTGTGTTTGGTTTATTGCCGATCTTTGGCGTTTATCTTCTTTACACCGAATCCGTTTTTTGCAAAACCCCGCACTCTCCAGACTCCATCTTTTTCGGTTTGATTTCGTGCCTTAGCATCTTCTGCCGCCTCTTTGTACTTTTTTCTTTGAGCTGGAATTAGATCTTCGCAAATGCTCATCCCCTTATAGGCATCAATTCCTTTTAGCGCTGGGAGATTTCCAAAAACATTCATTTTCTCTTCCTCACTGTTCAGAGTAACAATGAGGGGACGCTTTTTCCCGTCTACTGATTTGCCAATTCTTGAGATATACTTGATGTTAATTTTGACGTGGAGCTTTTCGATGAGTGTTTTCACCCATGCTTCATCTTTTTTGGTAGCATCCTCTGTCGTTGGATCCTCAACACCATGGATGATGATGTTCTTTGATCTTCTGATCTTATCCCTTTCTTCTACTGCCTCCTCCTCGTGGACCTCTTTAACGGCGGTCTTGATATTGTCATTAGGCACTTGGACCAACGATGTAAAAATAATAGATAACCAACTACCTCTAGAAGGCACTTCTCCCAAGAGAACAACCATTGTTTTCCTATTGAAATGAGCACTCCTTTAAATAGCTCTGTGTGCAGTGCGTGTTATGCTTTTAGCTAGATTTTGACACACTTTTTGACATCCACTGAATTGATAGAAAATTTGAATTGTTATTTACTACAAATTTTGGAATTTTTTTCAAAAGATAAAGGTACCAATCTTTAGACAAATTGACTACGGATCGGCCTGATACCACTTAATCTTCATCTGGATAAATAAACGCTCATAAAATGATGTTATCTGAAAAATATATGTGTGATTTGAAGTGCGATATCTCACGAATGAAAAGTGCATGAAGGTTGCCTGATACAAAATAAACAGATGAATGTTTATAGAACAATAATATCTAATTAAAAAATTCCTTCTGTGAGGCTGCCTATAGGAAAATACACTTTTTCTAACCCAAATTTTGGAAAAATATACATCACGTGATCGATTCTGTCCAATAGAAGGTTGCAAATGAAGCAAGTTTTTATTTAATTGCACTTTTTACGATGCAAAATGTCATTAATATTTTTACAACCATAACACGGATGTTTTTTGAGAATCAAGGCAAGTTGGTTATCTATTATTTTTACATCGTTGCTTGGTCATTGGCAGAAGTGGCTGTAGCATACGATTTTTTACATTCCTCTTTCAATGATGTTAAGATTTCCGTTCGGAAGGTTTCTAGTTTCTTTTCCAGTTTACTCTCTACATATTCGACAGTATGAAACGCCGGGTCATTAGACAATTTCTTCTCTAGATTAGTGAGCTCTTTTTTTTGAGATTCAATAATCTCGAGAAGGTGTTGTTCATTAGACTTCAATTTCTTAATTGTCTTTTCGTTTTCTTTAATCGTCTCATTTAATTTTGCAAGCTCGGCGGCCGTTCGCAGGGATGGTGAGGTCCAGGTTGAGGGGAGAGGACCAAAAGATCTTTATTTACTTTCACACAATTTTGACACACGTATTTGCATGCGTTCGCAGTTCTTCTCCCGTCTTTACAGACTGCAATCATGTAGGGTGGTAGCCTTGTACAAATGTAGTGCACTAGTCGATTACACTTCGAGCAGGTTAAACTTTCTTCGTTTTGGTCGTCAGCACAGGATGAAGGACTGCAAAGCAGATTTGGAGTATTTCTATTCCTCGTGGACGTCATGATGGATGGTTATGGTGATGTTTAAGTTGAATTGGTTGATGTTTTTGATGAATTTGAGTGGGTCTAGTAGCGATTTTTCATGATTTTTCAGAAAAACTCAGATTTTGTTGAATTTGACTGTCGCTATCAGATGTGACCTTGTTGGTTAGGAAAGTTTTGAAAAGTCCTATTTTCACATCTTCACAACTTTCAAGGAACCTCTTTTGAGGGGGGAAAAATAGTAAGATATTTCACAACTTTTATGGCTTTTACAACTTTTTTAGACCAAACCTTTGAGTTTTTGATGGGAAAAGTGGGAGAATTAGCAAATTTATGTACCAAAACTTTCTCCTGTATATTAAGCAGTTATTGGACAAAGTCGAACCCAATATGCAAAACTATTAGGCGTGCGAGAAAAGATATTGGACGAGGCTTCGCCGAAATGTAAATCATTGGATAGAATCAGGATAAATTAGTATAAAACATATAATGAAATAGCTGGGAGACCCGTCTACTCTGTTCGTGTGGTTTCGAAGTATAGCATTTAGTTAAAACGAATAATAATGTAGAAATCTTGATAGAAATAACAGTAGCCGGGTATTTTTGTAGATGCCAAATCTGTCCGCAGAATTCTATTGGTTGTTAAACAATTGTTGAAACCACGTGATATTATTGTTTTGATTGGAAGTGCGCGAATCTGATTGGCTAACCTTATCAACGGCTTTTTTGGCACGAAATTCAAACCAAGTGTAAACAAATTCAAACTAGGTCATAACATAGAGGTATAAAGAAAACAGGAGTTGAATGTGTCGGTAATTGGTCGTTAAAGTCTTTTGATTTCTTTTATAAAATGTATCAAAAGAAATTCTAAGCTCGCCCGATGAAATAAGACTTTTTAGTAGAACTCAAGTTTGCTCTGAACATTCTAATAATCAGTATTGAAGATTCTAGCCTTTTAATATACGAAAATTAGATAAAACTTCGTCCACGAAACAAATTTATGTTCCATTTCGCTATCCGTTCAATTTTGTTTTGAAAAGATATTTTCTCAAGCCAGAAAATGAAAAGTTCTTTATAAGCACACACGATTTCAGACTCAATTTGTAGACATAAAGTCGCTGGAGAATTTTGGAGGAAAGTATCAAGCAATAGAGTTCACCTGAAAGAAAACATTGATCGAAAAATCTTATCATTTGATGAAGGATTGCCAAGTTTACAGGCCTTTTTTTAGTCCAAATATTTTCTTACACTGATGTCAGAAACAATGAATCTCGTCTCATCTAATTTCTAAAGCTTAAATGAGCCAATAAGATTTAACCTATGGATAAAAGAGCTCATTAAAAATGCACGATATATGAGATTATGAGCATGCATACATCGTAACTTTTTTAATCGTAGGGCGAGCTTGGTTACAATAGCATACTTCTCCTGTCTTTCTTTATACCTCCATGGTCATAAATACCATACTCTCAATGAGTAGCTTCTGATGGGATTTTTGCTTATGTGTTGTAAGTTTGAATAGTGGATTTTTAACATACGAGTTGCGAGTTGGTCCTACGAGTTGCGAGTTGCTATCAAATATGCGAGTTGCGAGTTACGAGTTGCTATTTCAACCAAATAAAAGTGCGAGTTGCGAGTTGAAAATTTCACGTTAAGACATCAAAATCGCGAGTTGCAGATTAAAATCGCGAGTTGCAAATTTAAATCGCGAGTTGAAAAATCAAAAGTGCGAGTTGCAAATTAAAATCGCGAGTTGAAAAATCAAAAGTGCGAGTTGCAAATTAAAATCGCGAGTTGAAAAATTAAAAATGCGAGTTGCAAATTAAAATCGCGAGTTGAAAAATTAAAAATGCGAGTTGCAAATTAAAATCGCGAGTTGCAAATTAAAAATGCGAGTTGCAAATTAAAATCGCGAGTTGCAAATTAAAATCGCGAGTTGAAAAATCAAAAGTGAATAGAATAGTGAATAGAGAGTGTGGATCTCCAGACTAATAATGAAATTGCGTTAATTACAGAACACGGATTTTTATTCTTCAATACGATAGCAATACAAAGAGGTATAAGTATGAACTTGAAAGTTGGTCATTCCAACGAACGATCCTCTTGGTGAAGGTGCAAAGCCATGGAAAGGAATTCCATGTTGCTTACAAATTGCCATGCATTCACAAATGAGATTTTTTCCTAAATTTTTATTTCGATGATTTGGTAAAACCATCAAAGCATTACAGCTTCCCACATCGTCTACGAAAACCCATCCGCAAAGTTCTCCAGTGTTCTTGTCAAAAGCTCCACAATTCAACTCCAACTGGATCGATAATTCGAAAACATTTCTCATCCGGTTACCATCGTAGTACTGAAGTATATTATCGTGTAAATCGGAAATCGTCAACGCCTGAAAGTCGTACTCTTTCTTCAAGCTTGAAATCCTTAATTCCTCGATAGTATTGTTTGGGATGCTAAATAAATGCTTCTTTGCACTTTGTAATGAAAATTGGTCGATTAGCGGTTCTAAGCTCAGCGCCAAAGCCTGATCACTCATTTTATCTTCGGAGCACCAAATCAAAAACTTATACCGGCTTCTTCTCGGCGTGTTGAACAATGGTTCGTTATTCTCCAGCTCTGTTAAGCAATCTCTACAACTCGGCATTTTTAATACAATAATTTTCATCTCGCTGTTCGTGGCAACATCCAAGGAAAAGTTTGCGAAAATTCGGACTCGATCTTTCATGCATGGGTGTCTCAAAGCACCAAGAAAGGGCATCAAGGAAGGCTCTGTTTGAATCTTTTCTTCCATAAATTTGATGATTTGATGATTTTTGTGGCTAATCTCACTGATTTCCATAATTGACTGAATATTTTACGCTTCAATTTTGGATGCAACACTCATCATAATCCTTATAAACAACGCAGTGGATGCCAAATTGATTTATTTTCTAATTCGTACCTCAAACGAAAATAACATATTTTATTTCAACACCAATCGTATATTTTATAAAAACATCCTATAAACTTTTTACAAATAGATAAGTATAACAATGATCTAGTGATAAGATGTAAAGAACACTGTGAAAGTATGCCTAGTTACACATAAACGGTTCAGTAGCTAGTGTGAAGTTTCTAAAAAATTCTCTGTTTTTAAAAAAATTTTGAATTTCCCAAAGGAATTAGTAAGGTTTAAAACGTTCACAGAAGCTGTTCCTTAGAGACAAGTTGTAGTTAAAGATAATTGGAGGTTGAAAACGTAGAATTCCCTTGAGATCTCGTCATAGCCATATTCTCTTGAGTATTGAAATAAATTTTTATCTCATAGTTCTTTCATGAACACAGTACCACAACGAGAAAAAGACTGACTCAAAAACTAGTTTTCATAATAAGTTTTTATAGTAAGTTTTTATAATAAGGATTCGTTTCATTGAGTTACAACTGTTATGAGAATAGGCCTTTTCGCCGTTGATGTCATTTTATATGCAAACAGTCATTTTTCATACAAACCATAGATTGCGGAAACAGACTTGCATAGTTTTGTATATAAATGAGGTCATTTTCAAAAAGGTTTATCTTTTTTATCAATCTATGGTTTGTATGAAAAATGGCTGATTGCATACTTTAAGGGCAGAAACTTTCGCGGGCAGAAACTTTCGCGTTTTTCGCGATTTTGATCCTTTTTCGCGAAAGTTTCTGCCAGGTAAGAAATTAAACCTGAAAAACGTTTTTTTCGCGAAAAATAAACTTTCTTACTCAGTTTTGCACTGTTTGCTAAATTTTTGCGTGTTTTATGAGTTTTTGTTACCAAAAAAGGTAAATTTTATATGAATTCGCGAAAGTTTTATCTGTGAAATTTCGGCTAAAACCATAATTCGCGAAACTTAAATTCGCTAAATTTCACGACTTTTTGACTTCGCGAAACTTTCTGCCTGCGAAACTTTCTGCCCTTGCGAAAAAGCCTCTATTGAGTTTGTTATTACTTTTAATGAATTTTAACACGCTATAACTAATTATCGGTAATTGAACATTTAGGGTTTCTAGGCAATTAAATCTAATTTTTCAAGGTGCACGCTTTTTTTATAAGAATTATATAAAACGAAGCCTCGACATCCTTAATTTTTTCAATTTGTTTCAAAATTTTAAATTTTTTCATATTGACCAATGAATTTTCTCTTATTATTTCTTGTTCTTAGAAAATTTTTGAAATTCTGCAAATTTGAGCCTTTTGATTCTTATGAAAAGAATTCTTGTATTACAATATCTTACATCCTTTTGTTTTCTACAGAATCCATTAGAGCGATTGGGATGTCATCCACAGACAGGCTTCAGCGACATCTGTACGCATTTCTTCTTCAAATCTATCGACTGGGAAGCGGTAAGCAAATGCATGTTTTTTTCAAGAATACAGTGAAACTTCCAATTATTAACGGACACTCTAATAGACGGACAGTATGTAAATAGCGGCGGGCACAACATTATTTCCCCATCTCCAATTAGCGGATATATTTTAAACTTCCCAATTGTGTCAGCTAATTAGTGGTTGCACTGTATTCCAACCTGTAATTGGCAATGTATACTTCTCTGCTTATGTTCTTGCTAACCATATTTTAGAATTTACTGGTCTGATAAAATGATAAATTGAAAAGTTTTGTGTATGACGAAAATTTGGAGCTCTCTGCGTACCTGAGGTTGATATGATTTTCCAAACGGGCACTGATTTCTATGTTTTCTTATTTTCCATTTGACAGTTGGACAAACGGCAGGTTGCACCTCCTTTCAAACCAAAAGTTGAAGATGAGGATGATATCTTGTCCAACTTTGATCCTCAATTCACGACTGAACCTGTTCATCTCACTCCCGATGATCCGTAAGTTTGTTACATCAATCATTATTAAGACCTCACTATATTAATGGCAAGCGGGTTTTCAGTGTTTTCCTTTTATTACATGAAAGTCTCCACTTTTCTTGAAAATTAAGCGTTCTTAATTTAGGATGTCTTAAAATCTTCAAAGTCGTGAAAACTCCTTCACCGATTCATGATATGCACCATTGCAATGTCTTCTGACATTACATCACGGACCTAGCCGCTGATTGGTTGTGAGTAACGTAAACTCAGTTAATACGTCACTTTCAACCAATCAGATGTTGGGTCCGTGGAAGACATCGCAATGGTGCATATCATGAATATAATTAGGCTCTTTCAGAAAATGTCCGTACGTGGGGATGGAAGATACAGTGTACGGGAAGTAGTGAAAAATCTACCTAATTTGCTCTGTCCGGGTGTAAACTTGCTCGGTTTGAGGGTTATTTTGAATGTCGAGGGGGTCAACTGATGCTTGTCCGGGGGGGGTCAGACCTGCTGTCCAGGGGGTAAATTTCTAAAAATGTTATATCCTCTACCATCCATATTCATTTTCTTTCTGGAAAAGCCCATTCTACAAATTGGAGCAAATTGCCTTCAATTTGTGATCTTCTCATCTTTAGATTACATTATGCAGGAAATGAACTAGTTAGAGCACTTATGTCTTTTTAGGTTTCAAGATTTCGAGTTTCATGGAGATTATTACTTTTATGACGTAGAGAATGTTTATGAAAGGTATTTTATCAGAAAGACAATTTTTAGAATGCCGAATGGCGTTTTGGTTTTAATTAAAGACAGTTTGAGAAACTTTTGATCAATTAGTTTATAATTACGGCCGGGTAGCTCAGTCGGTAGAGCATTCGCCTTACAATCCAAGGGTTGTGGGTTCGATCCCCGGTCACCGCCAACTCAGCGGATGAGTAGCTTAGATTGGGTAATCTGATCTAGGCGGTAAGTTACTGGGAGCTGAGAGTAGGTGTGGCGCTCCACCTCAGCATTCGATCTCCCGGGTCTAGCGCAAATAGAAAAGGGGATAGACTCCCTCACTCCCGGCTCCGCCGACAGCCACCAGATGAATATACTTACTTTACTTTATAATTCACAAAGTCAGATTTGCACGATAATTAGCTTTGATTTCCAACTAGTTTTTCTCTGACCCAGTCTTCAGGTTTGATAGACAAACATTTTTAAATGGGACTGGAACAGAAGTTGTTTTTCAATCTTAATCAGGGAAAAGCATCTTCCCCTAAGTCTCTGCTAAAACGGTCACAGATCACTTAAAGAAAACTAATTCTAGCGAGCAGCAAAAATTTTAGATTTAGAAAGGAACTTACTTTGGCTAGGTAATATGGCATTCCATTCATGGCGATAACTAATTTGGCGAGACAAAATTCAAATTTGAACCAATTTATTAAATATTTCTCTCATATTTTTCTCACGCAGATCATTGTTGGAGACGATTGACCAATCAGAGTTTGACGGCTTCGAATACATCAATCCATTGCTCATGTCATCTGATGATGCTGTTTAAAAAACGTCAAATTTGAAGCAAGGAAGTTTTAGTTGAAGAGATTCTGTTCAAAAATCTAAAAAATTACTTATGAGTATATATATTTTCAATATTTTTTTAAAATAAAACATTAATGACCTAAAAATATAGCTTTTAGATAAACCTTTTAATAGGTAAATACGAGTCGGACATGCTCGAAAACTGAAATATTTATTCACTTAAAACCTCGCACTAATTAAATTTTATCTTGTCACCTTCACTTCCAACTACAGTTGATGCTCTCTAATTCGATCTTCAAGGGGAATTGGATTTTCATCGAATAAGAGAACTTATCGAATAAGGGAGCGTCGTTTATGAGAGTTTTTTGTTGACGGGGACTTTCAATACTATCGAATAAGGGAGCCTATCGAATAGTAGAACGTCGAATTAGAGAGCATCAACTGTATGTAATATTTTCCCCATTGAAAAAATATTTCGTAAACCCGCTTACTGTATGTGAAAATTGTTATTATGTTTTTATAATTTGGAAGTTTTGCCAAGACCTATTGAACCGAAAGTGCCAAATCCTTCTCTTAGCCATACCAAGAATCTGTTAAACAAATTCAAATTTTTCTAATCTAATTATCACCTGACAATTTCACACACCAATTTTCAATCAATTTATCCATTCACCAATCAATATGAATCACTCAATAATATTAATTTCTTTTATATTTTGTATTTTTCTTTATTTATTCAACACTATACTTTTTACGTTTTTTTGTACGATCAATTAATTTATAAGCACTAGTTGGATAATTCTTATGGTATTGTCATGAGTTGAATATTTCTGTTTTTTATTGAAGATGATAAAATTTGGGATATTGGTTAATTTTTGTATATCGTTGAAAGAAATTATACTTTTAAACGAGTCATGTTATTTAAAAATTACCTATATAATTGCAAGATTTCGTAGTATTAAAGTTTAAAGCTTTATTTATCTATGCAACCGGCACGGCTGCTTATCTGCTTAATCCTCGAAAAAAATCCGGCACGGTTGCTTATCTATTACATCTCCTAAAATTGCAACCGGCACGGCTGCTTGTTCATTAGATCTTGGAAACAAATGAATCCGGCACGGTTACTTATCTATTACATCTCCTAAAATTGCAACCGGCACGGCTGCTTGTTCATTAGACCTTGGAAAAAAATACATCCGGCACGGTCGCTTATCTATTAAACTCCAAAATATACAACCAGCACGGCTGCTTGCTTCAAAAACCGGCACGGCTGCTCGTTCATTAGTCCTTGGAAACAAATAAATCCGGCACAGTTGCTTATCTATTACATCTCCTAAAATGTAACCGGCACGGCTGCTTGTTCATTAGATCTTGGGAACAAATAAATCCGGCACGGTTACTTATCTATTACATCTCCTAAAAAATACAAGCGGCACGGCTGCTTGTTCATTAGACCTTGGAAAAAAATACATCCGGCACGGTCACTTATCTATTAAACTCCAAAATATACAACCAGCACGGCTGCTTGTTTATTAGACCTTCAAAAACCGGCACGGCTGCTTGTTCATTAGTCCTTGGAAACAAATAAATCCGGCACGGTTGCTTATCTATTAGACTTTGGAAAAAAATACATCTGGCACGGTTGCTTATCTATTAGACCTCCTAAAAATGCAACCGGCACGGCTGCTTGTTTATTATACCTTCGAAAAAAATACATCCGACACGGTTGTTTATATATAACACTTTCGATCAAACATATACCAGGCACGGCTGCTTATAGATAAAAAATAGACCAAGCACGGTTGGTTATCCAAATATGTATAGACCAGGTCGGTCTGGGGGGTCTGCGTCCCCCAAGAGGTGAAAAATATTTGATGGTGGTTTTGGGTTGCTAAGATGCTATATTTTCAAGAATGAGACGGTAAATAGGCTGTTAAGGGGGCAAACTAAAATGGTAAGCTAGGTAAGTGGGGGTGTTTTTTGCCAAAATACCAATTTGTAAGGGATTTTGCTTGAGACTAGAAACACCATGGTAACTTAGAAGTGCGATTCTGCACTATCTAAAAATTGTTATTGCTTGAAACTTTCCAAATATGTTACAAATAGGTAAAATAAAATTTTGGAAACTAAAAAGTTCAAAAATTTTCACCAGGGGGTTCTGTATCAAAGAAAACAGGGGGTAAAACATGAAAAACCCCCAAAAATCGTCTTTTCTCAGCAGAAAAGTGGTCCTAGGCAAACGAAAAACTGTTTATGATACTTCAAAGGTTACGTGGTGATAGTTAATCCTGATTGCTCTCGTCATAATATCAGGATTAACTATCCCCTGGGGACTTAATTTTTTATTTTCAGGGGGTAAAAATTGCAAAAATACTCATTTTTTGACCAAAATTCAATTTTTTGAGCTTATGTCTCACGATTCACCCCTCAAACAGTCTACAACTATTAAAATTCCCAATAAAAAGCCTTTAAACTAATAAAATTATTTGTTTCTAGGCTAGAAAGTTTCAAAATATCTCAAAACCGGGGGTAAACTGTCTACAATATCAATACGGTTGTACCCTTTTGGCAGGTCTCCGATGAATTTCCATATGAATTTCTCGTAGGTATCTGGAAGTTTCGTCATAGTTCGAATAGCAGCAATCAGGTCAATGACAAAGGACTTATCTTTCTTCTTGATAGACTTCAGTGTAACATCTGATCTAGGATTTTTCTTTGTCGTATCTGCCACCAGTAGTTTCATTAGCTTGCTTTTTGGTGTTTCACGTTTTTTTCCATTTCCATGTGCAAGACTGAGAGGTACAGGAGCCAATGGGTAGACATATATATTACAAACTACATAAGATATTATACAAGAAAAACTCTATCGCTTGACGAAAATATCATCAAAAATAATCTTTGTAATTTCCTAGAAATATGCTAAATTAAGCAACTTTTTATTACCTGGAAGTTTTCTTTCATGAAATGGAAATCACCAAGATGGATCACCACATTGCTCAGAGAATCTTGATTTGACTACAAAAACTTGAATGCGTTGATAGCAGCACCGACATCCAACGTTATGTTAGTATACACGTTTTTTTTTTTAAGAAACTAGTATTACCAAGCAGCCTCAATGTTTCTTAAGAAAACGGCCTTTTGAGCCTTAAATGTTTCTTACATGTTTCTAAACTTTTTGACATAATCAGCCTCATGGAAGGCTGGGTTGGAAAGTTCTTAAAAAAAACGAATTAAAAAAATGTTATTTTCTCATTCTCAGCCTCAGCATGTTTCTTAGATGTTTTTTAGTTTTTAGGCATTCTGAGCTTCGTGTTTCTTAAAAGTGTGTTTCTTAAAAAAAAAACGTGTATGGCATGTTGACTGAGGCTGCCAAAGATTGGAGATAGGTCATATACTTTGAGATGGTAGTGAACTCGGTTACTTTGGTAGTGATTGGAGTGAGGTATGTTTCGACGGTCTTTTTGAAATTCTGAGGTCGAGGTTTATTTCCAAACAATCTCCAGCCAGTGAAAATTGGAACAGCTTGATCGTAATGCTTAATTTTCCTGAAGAAAACCCATATGAACATTGATCTGTTGAATTTTTTGCTATCAAAACGTTGTGTTGGAGCGGTTGCAGTGATTCTTGGAGGCTCAGCTGTTATATCAACATTGTATGCCATTTGTTCACCATCTGTAGGAATGCTTAGTTTTCGTTTTCGCGATCTAGGTAATGACACGTGGAGATCTTCATCAATAGCGTGACCATCTTGTTCTTGAAACGCGACCAAATGAGTAGTGTTTACTGATCCACCACCTCCAGCTTTATCAAGCATGATGTCAAAGTTGTCGACCCAGAACCAAGTGGAAATGTACTCCTGATCAATGGGTCGAACTTTAAGGATGTTTGCCAACCTTGATTTCTCCACAGCGGCTTCCGAGAGAGCAGTTTCAATCTCACAACAGGTGCCGTATGAGATACAGTGACCGAATTTGTTTGTGATTTCAACTGGCTGCTTTTGTCCTGTCAAATTATGTAGCTCAAGAGCGAACAAGTAATGTTTCGGTGTAATGACTTTACCATGAGTGATATTGTGAATGAAATCTGATGTGAAAGATTCGATTAGCCGACATGTTGTCTCTTTGTTTGATTTTTCAGTAGAAAGCAAGTGTTTCAAAAACAATTGTACAGATTGTGGAGGTTTTCCATACTCTTCACTTAACGTTTAAAAAGTCGGTGGCCATTTATGTTCCGGCACAGATTTGCAATAGGAAATGATATCTTCTCTTAACTGTTTTGCCACAGAGACAACATTTGATTCAAGGTCCAGCGATGGCATCAACTTTTTATCAAAAATGCATTTGCTGAAAACAACTTCGGGGCATTTTTGATCAGGCTGTACAAATATAAGTTTGTCAGGAAATTCCTTCAAAATTTTTTCCTTAAGCCTAGCGCGAGCTTTTCTATCGTCGGAGTTGTCACCATAGATGGATTGTAAAATTTTCATATAAAACTTTACTTTCCGCGATTAATTTGCGTTCAATGTAGAGCTTCAGTGATGTGAAATCTGTTTTCGAAATTTCGTTTTCGTCTATTCGAGATGATTGCTAAAAAATGAAAGAAATTTGCAATCAAAACATATTACTAAAAATCCACTCTAATCCTTAAGGTTTCATATTTGGCTTCACTCCTCAACAAGAAAACTATCTGGTACTCTAAAAAACGGCCGTTTAAAAGGAAATTGAATTTTGATTGATAAGAAATGTTTACCTGGATTGCAATATTTCTATCGTTATTGTCTCTGGTTACTTCACCGAATCCTTTCAGGAATTTTTTACGACAATGATCATGCATCTTGAATTCTCGAGCAACTAAATCAAGTAAATGGATTTCGTAGTACAGATCTTCACTCTTTGCTTTTGCAGCTACCTTTATCGATTCAGCACACTGTTTAGTTTTAATTTTGAAAGGAAAAACATGCTCTCCTTGGTATTTGACTCGGTAACGTTTGCAATCTTGACATTCAGGTGGATAAACCCAACCAGGTGATTTTGGTTCTTCTTCTATACTTGATTTTCGTTTAGATTTGCGTTGTGGTGCCTCAGGATTATCTTTTTGTTTACTCGATTGGCCACTTAAGATCATTGTAAACTTTTTATAGCAAGGTTCTGAATGCATAAAGTGATTTTCATTGAAAAATTCTGGCACGCCATTGCATTGTTCCATATGATTTTCATAATGGGCACCACCAAGTTTCTGACATTCCTCCTTTGCCTCTAAAATACGCTTCCGGTTAATCTCACTTAGAGCTTTAGGGACTGAATATTTTGGATATCCATTGTAATGTATGATACACTTTTTCATTTTGTCATTTCATTTTAATTTTTCTTCTTAAAAGAGAAAAAAACAACATGAAATTTTATCAACATTATCTAAGTTTTCTACATTATGTAAACCATAAAAATATTTTCTCCAAGTCCAAGTCTAATTCTAAAACACCCATTAAGCTATAAAGCAAGCAATGAACAATTTTGATTGCAACTTAGTCTTTGATAACTTGAAAAGAGATTCTTTTAACAAAAATGTTACAAAATTTACATTACAAACGTTTTGAATAACTGAAAACACTCTCTAGATTGGATTGAAAATCCAACGTAACACATTGTGTAATGAGATAAATTGGTCACAAGGGGTTTCTAAATCTATAAAGGTCATATTTTTCTTTCGATTAATCTCACTACAACCAAATTTGATCCTAATTGGTGTAATTCTGATTTGTGTGAACCGCGCTGTCATTAAAGTCTCTTTGGTAGTCTTTAATTTTGATAAAAAGTGATTCTTTAGTAAAAATTTAATATTTTTAGACATTTTACCCCCGGTTTTGAGATATTTTGAAACTTTCTAACCTAGAAACAAATAATTTTATTAGTTTAAAGGCTTTTTATTGGGAATTTTAATAGTTGGAGACTGTTTGAGGGGTAAATCGCGAGACATAAGCTCAAAAAATTGAATTTTGGTCAACAAATGAGTATTTTTGCAATTTTTACCCCCTGAAAATAAAAAATTAAGCCCCCAGGGGATAGTTAATCCTGATATTATGATGAGAGCAATCAGGATTAACTATCACCACGTAACCTTTGAAGTATCATAAACAGTTTTTCGTTTGCCTAGGACCACTTTTCTGCTGAAAAAAGACGATTTTTGGGGTTTTTTCGTGTTTTACCCCCTGTTTTCTTTGATACAGAACCCCCTGGTGAAAATTTTTGAACTTTTTAGTTTCCAAAATTTTATTTTACCTATTTGTAACATATTTGGAAAGTTTCAAGCAATAACAATTTTTAGATAGTGCAGAATCGCACTTCTAAGTTACCATGGTGTTTCAAGCAAAATCCCTTACAAATTGGTATTTTGGCAAAAAACACCCCCACTTACCTAGCTTACCATTTTAGTTTGCCCCCTTAACAGCCTATTTACCGTCTCATTCCTGAAAATATAGCATCTTAGCAACCCAAAACCACCATCAAATATTTTTCACCTCTTGGGGGACGCAGACCCCCCAGATCGACCTGGTCTAGTACTTTAATGGGATAAATTTTCGCGGGGATTAAATTTCGCGGTTGAGCTCATCCGCGAAATTTTAAGATTTCGCGGGGATTAATTTTCGCGGATGAGGAATTTCCTGATTTTTCGCGGGGATTTAATTTCGCGGATTGGGGTACAAATTCAAATTTTTGAAAAGGGTCAAAACATTGAAATAAAATTTTTCCAAGAAAATTAAGAATTTTTTTTTCAAGTAATAAAGGGGTGTTTTGGAATAGGGCGAGGAGATATGTATTACAACTATCAAAAGTTAAATTTGAACTTCCATGGTGCGAAGCTAAATTTTCACAGCCTATTTGGGACAAAATCTTACATATCCTTTTAAATGTTTAATTTCAAGCCAGTTGGATTACCCTCTTGCATTGAAAAGCTTTTAACAATAAGCAATCACTTTAGATAAAAATTTTTCCAATACCTCTTCCAAGTTTGTAAATTTGTGAAGAAAATTTTGAGGAAAACGATTTTTTACTAACAAGCATATCGAGGATTTGACCTTTTTCGAGGGTTGCCTCATGTAGAAAAAAAAAATAAGAAACGATAAAAATAGAAATTTCGCGGATTGCAAAAAAAATTCAAATTTTTCGCGGAAACTAATTTTCGCGGATGGGCCTTTTTCAAATTTCCAATGGGACTTATTTTCGCGGATGACACCCAAATCCGCGAAATCCGCGAAAATTAATCCCCGCGAAAATTTATCCCATTAAAGTATCCGAAATCCTTTTATTTTGGATGTTAGCTCAGGGGGGGGGCACGCAGTTACTACAAGACACGATGTGTAGTAAGTGCTTTTTCAACACTTTTTTCAGGACCACCACCCTTTGCAGTTACTACACCTTGGTAGTAACTGTTTTCAGAAAAGATTTCCAGGTACCACTTCTGTTTTTGAGTGATATCATCAAAAACATGCTCGAAATTACCCGAAATTGCGATTATTTTTCAACCTAAAGCCATTTTTGTGCTAGATTTTCTTTTAATTTACTTGGTTAACAGCTGTTGAGAACATTTTAATGATAATTAGGGAAAGCATAATTTTAAAAGTTGGGTCTGAGAAAATTTTTTTTCGTCCATTTATAACAAAAATATTTTTTTAACAAAGAATTTTTTCACAAAAAAATTCATCTTTGGTGAAAATTTTTGAAAGTTCTTTAAAAAGAATTAAAATATAAGCACTTACTACACCAAAAGTGCTAGCGTTAGTGTTTGGCACCACCCCCAAACAGCAGTTACTACACTGTGTAGTAACTGTTTTCATAACTTCTGAATACAGTACCACCACGGTAGTAAGTGTCATACTGTCTTGTAGTAACTGCGTGCCCCCCCCCCTGGTTCGCTGGTAAATTGACGAATTCATAATATAGCACTAATGCTAATTTGTCCGACCACACGCTAAAATCAAAAATCTTCTTGTCAAAATAAATGAAATATGAAAAAAATGTGCACGATTCACCGTATTTCATTTTATTTCGTGTTGTTGTTACAAGAGTGTAATAAAATACCTCGTTGCAAAACAATCGTCTACAATAATTCGTTCAAATTGTCTATTTACAAAAAGTTCCCAACTAGACTAGCAGAGTTAGCTCAATAAAGGCCCTATTCTTGAAATGAATCACATGTGCCTCAAAATTGGCACATAGGTTCCTTTTCTGCACGGGTATACTGGAAATTGACGTCATCATAAAGTGCCTCAAGAATTTTCGATTCGGCTGTGGGTTCGTTGTTGAGTCTTGGAGCAATAAGGAACCTTTTTGTCAAATTTCAGCCACACACTTTAAGGAAAAAAACCTAATTCTACCGGACTAAGCCAGTCACTAACAAACCCAAAGGGTTTTTATTCAGTTTTTATAGCAAATAAAAATTATCCACACATCTTTCAATGTGTTGTGATTCTAGAGTAACCACCAGAAAGAAAAATTCCAATCAAGAATAAACCATTCATTTTCACGGCAATTATGAATACGGCGTTCATGTTCATGTCAAGTTACTATTGAGATTTGTTCTGCTTCTTCCTTCACTTTGATTGTTTTCGTTTCTTTTTTGAACAGCTTTCTGATTTACGTTGAACAGCAACTTCGTGCAATAAATCTGAATAAGAAAAATAGTATAGCATTGAGTATCGCTCTGGTTTATCCAATCGAAGTTTTTTCATACTATAATGGCCCCGGGGAGACACTCAAGGGTGATTCCCAAAGTACTCTGTAAGGGTGGTAAGGGTCAAAATGAGAGAAAGTGCAGTGTACTGTAAGGGTATAAAAAGTGAAAAAAAGTTCTGACCATTATTTGCCATAAAATGGAAAAGAAGTTCAAGAAATTTCACCGTAAGGGTTTCAATTTTCGCCAAAGGTTACTCAAATTTGGTTAAAATTTCTCTCCATTGTCAGGACATTAAAAATCCTAATTTTGGGCCGCACAAACGGTCATTAATAAATCGAGTGCACCCCCTACCCTCGGTTATAATGGTAACCTATCCGACACTCTCTTATTCGAAAAGTTTTCAAACGAAATCTGTGGTCTCTTAGAAAAACTTTGCTCAATAATTCATGCACACTGGAAGGAAAAAAGAACGGATGAGCGAACTGTGGAAAGCCAAGACAAAAGCACTGACCTCTATGACAGAATTGTTCATGAGCGTCGTGCTTGCTCCACTTGCTAACGGCTGACCGTTGATGTAAAACGGACGTCTCCCACAATTCTCCAAATGAAATCTCCCATTCACCAGTTTCAATACGCCCTACAAAGATATATGAATTTGACATAAAGAGAAAATAGCATTACATTTGTCTACGATCTTAATGAAAACAAACCTACCTATTCCCCATAAGCGTGCTGATTGGCTGAAGCAAAACAGAACGCAGTATAATAGTAGACAGACTCTAGGTTAAACTTTAAGAAGTCTCGATGCTAGATTAATTTTCAAAGCAATCATGGTCAACTACAATTTAAATAACACATTGACTCGGGTGATAAAGGTAGAACCTAGGAATATGCACACGGGCCACACTCGAAAATTTTCAATTTTAGTATTGATTTTATGTCAAAATTTGGAAACTTTTATGCTTTTTATGCCAAGAAATGACAATCTTCTGTTTTTATGCCGAGTTTAACCTCTGAATATAGAATTTTTCGAATAGAAAAATAAAAACAGCTTTCAAAATAAACAAACAAGCAAACCTGTCTTCGTGAGATCTTCAATGCGGGTCCTTCTACCGATAAATCGACATCGATATCGAAATCCAAATTACGCCGACCGATGTATGTCTAAGATTCAAGAGCAGGGATTCATATCAAAAACGATAGGACTATTAATTTGTTCCAATCTGGTACCTAGAGCTACTTGCACTACCTTTTGATTTTACTGATGGACGTGTGATACAATCGTGAGCTCTATCAGAATAAAATAAGCGAACAAAGGGGCTGGGTTCGAGATTGGACTTGCTCAGTATCATCCGCAAGATATTCAAACCGGCGGAAAATGCATTAGAGGTTAGGTCATTTTTAGAAGAAAACTTTCGTGATACCCATATATTAATCGCCAAATGAAAACTTTCAAGGCACTGAGGATTAGACGAAGGAGATAAATACCAATAGAGACATAAAATTCAAAGATTTAAATGAGTAAGGCTTGGGGACACGTTTTTTTTCGCGTTGGTGCAATGCAACATGCTCCATCCCACCAACCTGTAATGCTTTCTCGTGTCTCAACCCCATTTTATTTTCTACCAATAAAAGTGAAATCTCGCTTTTGTCCCAGGGACAAAATCACCGTGTCTTTTGGGTATTTCCCTCACTTTTTGTCACATGAAACAATGAAAGAAACCATGGGCCACGCACTTTTTTTCTTGTAGAGCTTAACAGTGCGTCATTTTTGACCATTTTAAAGGCAAAATAAGTTCTAGAAAAATTGGAGTATATTTATCCACTGGGGACGATATTCTGGCCAATATACTACTATTAATTATCATTGAAAGAAATCTTACAGTTTCTTTGACAATGTGAAATTTGAGGATTCTTCCCTTGAGAACTGCTAGTGTATCCTCAGGGAAAGTCGATACCTCTAAATCTGAGAAAGAAAGAAACGACAAATTTAACATATGTACAAATGAGTTGTAATAGTCTGCTAAAAAAAAATAATAAGCGAATAGGTATCCCCAAGGGAGGGTACACAGTAACTCGTGGTCGGCCTGTATGATGTGTGCCCGTGTAGATAGGGCTCGGAAAAGAAGTTAGATAAGAGTGCAATCTCTCTTTAGTGAGCAACAAAAGCTTCATAAGAAAGGTACAAGCAATGCTCAAAATTCTGCCGTTTCAGATAGATTTCCGTGTTTGCAAAGTATAAAAAAATATATTTTTCCATTCTCAAAATTCAATCACTTATTTGGTGTGCAAATTTTAATCTCGACTTTACTTCGGCAAATGTAACAGACCTTCGAAGTAAATAAAAAAAGAACAAGCAAAAATCAAACCTTCGATGTATCCAGATTTTTCGAGCATGACTTCCCATTGAGGTATCTCTTGCTCCAATCGACGTATTTCACGTTTGTGAGCGCGGTCGGTGAAAGAGAGCTCCTGATTCAACTCGTCATCCTCGGAACGGCTGTAAAATGCAGGCGAAGATGAAAAGAGTTGGGTGACTAGGTTATCGTTAACGACTTTGATAGTAATAATAATTAACTCTCTGTCATTCAAATCTTTCTGTAAAATATTGGTTCCCTCAGCTGGAAAGTCGTATAAAATACTCTCCGCAATTCGAATTTTTCTCAAATTTGAAGAAAATTCCTTGCGTCTTGAAAATCGAGAGGGTCAACTTGATAATGGAACAGAGCAACTGATTTCTTTCACTACCGAGAAAAATGGAAGTAAAGCACTTTAAAAAGTGGATTTAGTGACAACAAATTTAGTGCAATTACCCAATTTTTTTAAACCTTAATCTCCGAAATGAGCGTGCTACAAAGAGATTTCATATTTCAAGCAATTTCAATTTTGAATTTGAGGCACATCATATTATTCGATTCGATCCCACCCATGAATGTTTTGTAGGGAATGTTTTGTTGCTTATCTTACTTGATTTGATCATCCACCAATCTATTTTCCATGTCTTGAAGCGTGCATACTGTCGAATTGATGTTTTTAGCTGGAAATTAGAAAATATAAACACGGTTTTTTGAGCAGTCTTAAAAAAAAGCTCTGCTTCTTCGCTCACAACAGGCAATTATACAAAGCTCATCACTTGTTTTGATTGTCAAGAAGGAATACCTAGCTGCGATGAGAGTAGATGATAATGTCGAAGAAGCTTCCAGTGATCTTCTAGTATAGCGGCCGTTCGCGATCGATGAAAAGTGGTTGGATTCTCGTCTAACAGTGTTTGGAAATCGTTCAAGTCGTAATTGTCTTCCTAGAGAAAAAGCAAATCAAGAACATCGTGAGCCCGGTACATAGAAAATTATGCCAGTATTCGAGATAGAAAACAAAACTAAAGAAAATCTATATATAGAAAAATAAATAAAGGATTAGTTCCTCCTGGGACATTTTTGGCCAAAGAAGGGGTTCAATTGAAAAATTGATAGATACTTTTGATGAAAAAACGACAGGAGAACCGAACAAGCTTAAAGATGATGATGTTCGGAGACGCTTTAGAAATTCAACATCTAATCATGGCTGGAACCCCCCTTCAGGTCTGACTAAAAGGTCAAGCGGCCACTGGTACCTGAGACCAGGGGGATGGGCTAAATTGCTGTAGGAGTCAACTAGTTAAGGGGGCTAAATCCCCAACGATAAAGACGGGATGAATCGTTAAGTAACTGTATGTGGTTCAGGCTATCCAGCATCTAAAAAAATGTTTGTTGCTAACCTGTGATATATCAGCTAATAATTGGTCCTCATCTTTGGACCACAATGCACTTTTGACGGTAACTTTTTCCACTACTTCTGCTGGTAGAGCCTTTATGGATTGTTGAGCTAGTCTGTAAAGGTAATATATTTAAACTTTCAAAGAAAATTAACAAGCAGACTGGTGGCATTAAGGCAGATGAACGTTAATAGATAACTTCTTAAAAACAATATAAAGACGGCTCTTCGTACACCAGGTCTCTTGCCCATACATAGAGGAGTTTGCTTCAAGTTAATAGGTTTCTTTTGTTGTCGCTTTATAAAATATGTATAATTAGCATGATGTGACAAAATTCTTTTGTTTCAGTTCCTGGCCAAACTTTTCCCTGGTTTAAATCAAGCCGGGTGATGACCAAAATGTGACTGAATCCTTCTCAATGCCGGTTCTACAAAGAGACGAGTCTTACTTTGAAACCAACGGATCGTAAAGCAATGCAAACCATCGATCTTGTACTTCTTTCAGGGTGAAATGACACGAGAAACGAATGCCCAGAAACACTGATTGTAAATCACATGTCTAAATAAAATGATTAGAGAAAACGTTGGAATTCTTGATATGTGTAAGTCGAAATGATGTCGTATTTTCTAACGGGAGCACCCAAAAAGAGTCGCATTTTTAAAGATTTTGACCACCGTGTTTCGATTATTAGCAACAGACAGTGGTCAAATTCCGGCTTTTTTCGCGTGTTTCCGTTAGAAAATTGACTCACGCATATCAAGAATTGCCAACCGAAAAGCTGCAGATCTCCCTGGTTACATATCGACTAAGCTAGCGTCGTTCAGTATAAGAAATATGTATTGGGTAAGCAAACATTGAAACAGCAAGACTACAATAAATAGTTCTTATAAAAAAGGTACAATCGTTTGATTTAAGAGAAGGGTCTATTATCTGATGGCTTATTGAACAGTATGAAAATTACCTGAGACACAGCAACGATTAGAGCCAAGTCGTCTGTCGGACGCCAGCGTCCAAAATCTACCGGTACTGGTTTGGCCTGTGAAAGAAAACCGTGGTTAGATAGAAAAATGAATTACGAAGCAGTTGGATGGTTGATTATCATTTTTTCGATTGGTTGAAAAGTAGAATGTGGATGATAAAGTTGAACTTGCAAACCGCAGAAATGTAATATGTTTCAAATTATTCAAATTTATAGTTTATGAGAAAATTAGGCCCCCGAAATCAGAGTCTTTCGAAAAATAAATAAAAGCAGGAAGACAATCACAAAAGGACATATCTTAAGTTCCCAGGCTTCGTTGAAGTCTTGTATATGAACGGGCGGACAGACAACAGACAGACTCAGATTTTAGCTTAATCGAGTTAAAGCGAGTAGCCTAGCTAGTTGGAGATGGACTAGACTCTCACACGAAGACTTTATAATAAGTGTTGAATCGCTTTGACCAGAAACAATTAGCCCGGTATTATTGATAGTATTAATGGGCAGTAAATCCTCAAATAAAATTGCAGCATCTGGCGGGTTTCCACAGACTCCTCTCGCAAAACAGCAGACATAACCTGCGTACTCATATCTGAAATTCATTCCGGTTTAGATTATCGCCCTATAGAAGCGAAGCTGAATTATTTACTAAAGTAAAGTCTTCATATCTCGGACACTCGCGGGAAACACACATTTGTTCGAGTTTAGGAAATTTCGAGTTATGGGGTAAGATTTATAAGGAATTGCTAACTGAAGGGACTATAGAACTTGTCCGAGTTAAGAGGACATTCGAGTTATAGAGGTTCGAGTTAAAGAGCCTCCACTGTACTATTTATATCATTAATATTTACCTTAAGGAAACTAATTTTCGCCGTTTCGCTCTATTTTGAATACATTTCTTTCTATTTCCTAGGAGTTTTCAAATTTTCTGATGAAAAATGGCCACATTTGTACCTTAATGGCGGATTTGGCGAATTTAGACGAAATTCGCCAAAATTAGTTCCCGCCAAAATTAAATATTTTGCTCACTCGCCAAAATTAGTTCCCGCCAAAATTAATTTTTTTTGTTTTTTTTTGCTTAAATGAACCCTGAAATTCATCAAAGTTGTTCAAAATAAGGCAAAATAGAACAAATTTACGCTGTCATTCGCCAAAATTAGTTCCCGCCAAAATTTAAAAATTTCGCCATTCGCCAAAATAAGTTCCCACCAAAATTAATTTCTTTTAGGATTTTTGCTGCCCGCCAAAATTAGTTCCCTTAAGGTAATTCGCGGGTTCTAAAAAAGCAAAAATTAGTTCTCGCAAAAATGAGTTTTCTTCAGGTACGCTTTGTCCGTCTTTCGTTCCAAAGGATGATTAAATAGGAGGAGGAAAGGTAAGGGTACCCCTTTATTAAAATAAGCCGACTTAAAATAAGAGTTCGGCCAAAGAGCTTTTCCTCAGACCTTCTTAACCCTTTCAGTCCGTGACGTCCCGCCCGGGACTTAGTTTCACCGGCCTATATCTCCGGAACTAAGAGATTTCCAGAACTCTCGTAGCTACCATGGGAAAGAACATGAAATTTTGGAGAAAAAAGGTTAGTTTTTGGGCGAAGCTCTGGGACGTGACGTGAAATATGGCACCGACATTCAAAATCAGCTTGGTTGATCAATATTTTGTTTATAGGAGATTTATTTTACAACTAAAACAATCAAAATAAATGCATATTTATTTACAAAGTATAAACCATTAATGTAAATCTTCAGGGCAATGTGAAGCGTTTTTAGTAAACTGGCAAACTGGAAAAAGTATGAAATCTCGCAAATGTATATTATTAAAGGAAATGAAACTGTTAACATATAAACTTTCCATACACAGAGGAAAAGCTGCAACATTGCGTATCGGTTCAAATGGCAAAAACCGTCTCATTAAAAGGGAAGGAAAAGAACTTCTTGAGAACTTTTCAACCTGCTATGCTCGAATTTGTCACCTCTTCTCTTTGAACGGCATCAAATTTTACAGTGTGTGTCTTTTAATAAAATAATTTGTTTTATTCTTTAACATAACCAGTATTCTCATTACCATCGATAACCACCCTCATTTCATGATCCTTCTCTGCAGTAGAATGTCCGCCATTTTGTTTTGGCGTCTCTACGGGTGGCGACGCAGCGCAATTCTCCGCGGCGTGGTCAGCGTAAGGTGCCGGTCCAACCAAGCTTAGGATGACCGGTAAAAAGACCATCCCATGAAACATACCAAAAATCACCACAAGGAAAAATACTTTGAAAAAAGTCAAGAAAACGTACGACGTTGAAGCGGAAAGTAACAGAAAAGCTAAGAAAGTTGAAAATCCACCATGAAAGACAGCAGGACCGACTTCATATAATGCTTCAGTCATTCGTTCGTTACGACCACCAGCTCTGGATGCCATGAAACCATGTGCAATGTGGACTGAATAATCGACCGTCAATCCAATGGCGATGACAAGGATGATTGTGGTCACAGTATCGATTGTCAAACCCCAGAATCCCATGAAAGCTGCAATCTCGATCAAGGAGAATGCAACACAAGCTACAACCAATACAGATGCAATAACATTTGAAAGCAAAAACAAAGTCACCAAGAGAACGCAAACTCCAGCTAAAGCAATGTTTCGAACCAGTTCTTGACTGATGACTTTATTAGTGGACCAGTTGATATAGTTTTGAGTGAACGCGAAAGGGAGGATTTCTTCTCCACCATCAGGGATAAACCCAGGTTTAATTGTTCCCGTGATTGAGTCCATTGCGTTGACTTGCTGGTCTGAACCAACCAATTGACGATGCGTGTATTGAATTTTCGAGGCCTGAAAATTAATAGAGAATACAATTATTTTCTCGTGTCATGCACAGTATCGATATTTGAATATCATGCTTTAAATTGGTAATGTGTAGAGATGGGAATCAATTGTTAAAAACGATGTTTCGAAAACGAGCCAAGTGTTATTGTACTTATGACGCAATTCATAAAAAACCACTATAGACTCTCGTATATATTTCTATAATTCGAACTAATTCTCAGTTCAGTAACGGAGGATACTTCGTAAAATGCTTTCTAAAATTCTCATCCCTCCGTAAAATTATCATAATTGCCACAAATTGTACAAAGGTTTCTTTAAGATTTCTCAAGATCTCAACAGACGCTTTAAAATTTGATCAACAAGACTGGTGAAATGAAAGTTTACTTACTCTAATACGACCATCACTGCTTGGAATATCAATCAACGATTTATAGAGTTTGCCATCGCCATTCAAGAACTCATCCAACAACTTATAAAACCGTTCTTCGTTCTTCACTTTACAGGTTTCGGTGCATCCAGCTTCAAGATCAGCTGGATGGTTCAAACGTAGCCAGTCATGGTATTGATGAAACCAACTATTGACAGTGCCTTCAGAAACGTATTTATCACTCTCTAAAGCTTCTTTCACTTTGCCCAAATGCTCATGTCCGTCTCTCCAGTAGTTGATGCGACCAATGTATATGTTTCCAGGGACGCCGTTCCCAGGGAATGCCTACATAAAAAAGGGGAGAATGAGGATAATTTAGTCTTTTTTAGATTCATTCCATAGCGTTCTAAATAGATTTAGAACGCCATGATTCATTCAGATTTTTGAATCAGATTTTACTCGAATGTGCTCTTTTGTTGCAATGTTTATTCGTCTTACATAGTGAAGTTAAGAATAATTGATTTATAATGATTTGCTTTGTTCAAGGTAGCCGTGGGTAATTTCCAAGGTTACCTTGGTATTTCACAAAGGAAATTGCATAAATTCTGTTCAAGAAAACAAACAAAAAAAGGGTTAAAAACCTAATACAAAGTTTACGCAATGGCGACCAAAGAAATATATAACAAATCTTATACTTACAATTCTGTCTTTCTCGATGAACACTCTTGGTCTTGAATCAGACGGCCAGAACCAGGCGTAATCGAAGTCCTGTTCAAGTCCAACTAATCCATAAAGTCCAGCTGCCAATAAACCAGCTACGGCCACCATAACGACAATTTTACCAGGAGTTGATAAAAGAGCACGCGCGTAATAATTCTTCAAAAAACCTTTTAGATATTTGGTTTCTGAGCATTTCGGTGGCTCGTAACTTGAAGAAAGTTTCAAACAGCAGCAACAAGCGTCTCGTTCTTTCTCTTGTCGTTTGGCATCCAAAGTCAACAAAGCGGTGAAGAGAGTGATAGTCAATAAGAAGATAGCTAAGATGCCAATAGCACACCATACACTGAACGACCGTAAAGCTGGTAAGATCTGAAGAGAAAAAAATTAAAAACCAGTCTTTGAAAGAATAAAATCACAAAGAAGAAAGGGATGAATTTCTTTTGATTTTGAAATTCAAGTATGTATGAATAAATAAATTCACCATGAGTGCTCAATGGTTGCATGTAACACAACCAGGGCGAAAACATACGATTTTAAGAAGAAGTAGACAAGAATCAATTTAGTACTGTCAAATGCATTATTTTTATCAGATTGAAATATAAGGTTCCAGATTGAGAAGTCGTTATAATTATAGTGTGTCCCAAAAAGATTAGATTTAGTAAAATGCTGAATACTCATTATTTAAAGTCGGTTTAAATAACATAACAATTTCTCTGTTTTATCAACCGTTATTCAATTCCCAAGATGATTAAAAGGTTGTGGAGAATGAAATGGTATGTTTTATACAAGTCATTAAATCTGAAATAAAGCGAGGATTTCACTTTATGTAAAAAATTTTATCGCTTTTTTGGAACACACTATAGTAAAATACTGATTTCAAAATTGAAAAAGTGTAGAAACAGATCGGAATTTCTCTTTAAATATCTCGTTCACACAGAAAAAAATGACTTGGTAGCACTAAAGTATGCCGGTGTAATTAGTGAGAAAAAGGCTTTAAATCTCGCTGTAATCTGAAATTGATTTCATTTCATTTCACTTACGGTTGCGGCTCCGATCAAGAAAGCACACACATCAGTAACAGACGTCACCAAAACGGAAACGCCGGCGTGTCGCATAGCCAACGAAATCTTTTCCTCAACCGAGCGATGATCGCGTTTCGGACCTCCAATATTATCCCAACTTTGAACAATGACAAACAAATCGTCAACACCGATACCAAGTAGAAGAAACGGTAACACGTTATGTACTGCAGTGTATTTCAGTTGGAAAGCGGACCCCAGACCGTACGAAATACCGATAGAGATACCAATGACACCGATTCCAGCCAGTGCCAACAGAACCTTGTGTCCAATTCGTGAGAAAGACCCCAACATGATGGATAGGTAGACTATGACCATGATGTAGCCTATCACAAAGAACTGTAAATCTCCATTAGAAGCATCTTCCGAAGCCTTCGCTTGTGACCATTGTGAGAAAGTGTAAACTTCATAATCTGGTTGACCACCCTCGAATGTTTTTTCTAGTTCTTCTTCCCATTTATCAGCGTATTTGTCGACCTGAGAAATGAAGGGAGATTTCATCACAAAAGGGTCAAAGTTTTTCCCTGGTACTCTAACCTGTTTTGGGACTATTCTGGACACTCCTGTACCGCCTTAATGAAGATGTTTATTTCCGTTCTAAGATGTAAGGTTCTAAAAATTGTTGAAATTCCGTAGTATTTAAAAGGAATCCGTCAAAAAGAACCGTAATTCCATTGTGGCCGTAAGGTAAGTGCCGTAAGGCACTGGAATTGAAAACCAGTCGTCTAAAAGTGCTTACGTCGCGTCCCTTTCCTTTGTCAAAGATATCTTGCTTCTGCAATCTGTAATCGACTTTCAATACGGAAGCTTTCACAATGGTTCCATTGTCCCTTACAACTGGACCTCCAATGAGTCGTTCTACCGTCACTAAACGGCCAGTCATAGGGCTCAACAATCCCCCTTTATTGATAGTGGATTTTATTTCTTTATCTGTTAAATTTTCAATAATAGTGCGATTGTAGCTCCAGACTTCTAGGATCGATGCGGGAATACAGTCTGCACTTGCTGAAGCTCTGTAAACAAGAATTTAAATTTTTAAAAACAGTGAAAAATCTAGATTGCCGACAACCCTATTGCTAATTTATGATAGTTTATCACTAACAGGGGACTTTTCCGCCAAACTAATTATGGGTTAGCCAAAAATATGTGAATGTCAAACTTAATTGAAAAATGTCTTACTCTACTCTACTAGACTCCAACCTGATGAACGAATTTGGAAATTACACCAGTGAAAAATCTAGATTAGTTTCAAAACGAACAAATAGTTGCTGGAAATACACAGATTCTACTTCAGTAGTTATTTTTAACAGTTGTTGGGTATTCATTAAAAAAGTACGTTTAAGTGATAATCAGATAGTTTGAGATGTTTTGCTTGTAGATGTCATCAATGGTCCTAAGCAATATCTTTTCGTCTAATTCTTACCCAAAATCAAGAAAACAATAGAATTTCAACGTAAGAAAATCGTATTAGAACAAAATTTTAGAGATTTCAAATTGTAAATTGTGTCCAACTATCTTTTTAAGGAGATTTGGGTGACAGAGCAGCATATGCATTTCGTCCTTATGGGACTCTTGGACTTATTGGACTTTTTTCTCTGAACAACATAAAATATCCCTGACAAAAACAACCCAAACCATCTGACTTAAGAAAACGTTTACTTACGAGTAGCAAATATCATGCCATTGGTATCCAGTTTCATTGAACAACATCCCTCTCACTTTCTGGTCTTCTTCATAAAGTTTGAGAAGTCCATCTCTTGTCAACAGATCCGATCCATCCTTCTTCTCCAAGAGAAGTTTAGAGGTTCTGGATGGTATTGGGAAGACATCGTCCACCCATTCTTTGTGTTTGACAGGATCTGATGTTTGAGATACCCAATTTTTTTCACCACGATTTTCAGTTTGTAGCTCGATTATTCCAACCATACATAAACCTGAGATTGTCAATGCGATCAAGATGACTGGCCATGGATTGTTGGCTACTATACGGCCAATACTAAAAAAAGATTACAAATAAATGTAATAACAAAAGCAGAACAAAAGAAAACGACAATAAAATAGACTCTTTACAAAAAGTTACACGAAGTTCAGCCGGATTTAAATTTGCTACAACCATCGGTAGAATATTTTAATAACCGCAAGTAGTTTTTAAGTGCCTTAGAAAGTAGAGTTTGAGTTTTAAAATGAGACTTACGACTTAGGAGGGGCTTAAGATCTGAGGATCCAAAAACTTGGGAATGGTCTCACTAGGCTAACAATAGAGCCTGGAAGCCATTGTACCCCTCCTAAGTCGAAATATTCAATCAGATAAAGTAGCAACTGAAAATGTTTGTCATTCTCGCCCGAATTTTTAATTCAGCAAAAAGCTAAAACACCCAAAAATGTCAACATATTCTGACCATGATTGTAATATTGACGTATTGATGTCAATTTTTTTGGCGAAAGGACCTATCAAAAGCTCAGCTGGTTAAAACCATTTTTTACAAACTCATCGTTTTTTTTTATGATTTTAGAAATTTTTAAAAGGTCACATGCTCGTCTCTGCTCGCTTACCCGAGTCGCACTGATAAGTCGTGGGAAGGACGAAACAAGAGTCTGCGAGTATAGATGAAGAGCGATAAAAAACACATCGGTAACAGTTTTCAAACGGCTAAAATAAGGGCTGGAGAAGATTTTAAATATTGAAATTTTCCTTTGCAAAAACATGAAAACATATATACTCACGCTCCAAAGAAGTTTTCCAAGCTTGCATTAATCGTGTCAGTGAAGGTTTTACAACATCCTTTTGAGTCTTTCTGTTTATGGCTGTCCACAACCGTCACACCATTGCTGTCAGCGGAGCCTTTAGGTGGCAAATCCACCGCGCTGTCGCTAGCTTGAGGCGCCATATTCAAAAATATTCAAAATCTCGGAAAATGTTGTATGCAGAAACGTTTCATACGATAACTATATCGAATTCTTGACGAGAAAAATTTGCAGTTTGTTTTTTGTTACAGCTTGCGAGTGTCCCAATTTTATATTTTTCCGACAAAAAAGATATACCACAAATACTGTTATCGAATCAGAAAGATGGTGACAGAATGAAAGAATGTGTAATAGATTTGAATTTTCGTAAATGGAATGAACCGCACTAGACACTGTCTATATACCAAATGCTTTTTCCCCTTGTGCGTTTTCGTGTATAATCTTCCTCTTAGCTAAATACCTTTTCCAATAGCTCCAAATTATATAACATACCCCCTCGATAGGGTAGAAAATAAAAGCAATTTAAATGATATCTCCAGGGGGTATTTTGTTAAAATGAATCGAAAATATATGTGCTGAAAGCATCAATTAGATGCAGTTTGGTATGAGAAGTCTGTGTTTAAGTAATTATCTCAAAGAGCGTATTGATTAAATAGAATTAAACGTCATTTTTATTGATTTCAGAAAATAGTAGAAAAATACCGAAACAGTACTGTTACATCATTGTTAGCCAATCAGATTGCAGGGATAGTTACAGATCGCGTGCAGGAGTAAATTGCATAACACGGTTGGTAATTGTAGGCGTACAGTTTACAAAACATTATATCAATAGCTCGCTGAAAAGCCTATAATCGTGACCATTGAAGCAATTCTTAAAAAAACAATGCGGTAATTTGTACGAATTAATTGAGTTAGTCACGGGACTTGAGAACTTGGAGCGAGGCCAACCAGCTCACCATAGTCAGGTCCAACGAGAATCTTAAAACTCTTACTTTAAAATAGGCTAAAAGAGCCCTAATGGTTTGCTCGAAAATAGCAATCATACTCCTTTCAAGTATTTCAAATCATTTACCAGAAAAGGGACATTATCCCGCTGTACACAGGGGGTGGTTACATTGGCAAATGGAGGGTACAGGTATGTGCCGCCCAATAAAATCTCGAGAAAAAAAAAGAAACGAATTTACGGGCTATAATCGACTGTTCCAGTTTTTTTAGAAAGTCACGAAAATTGGGCTCCAAACCCCATAGTACCCCCTTCATGACCCCGGCGCCTCGGGTAGGTCCTGATCTGAGCAGTATCAAGAAATTACACTGTCTGTATCATGTTGCACAATTTCAAAAGCAACAAAAACCGTTTACTTTAATGTAATAAAATGTTTGTTAATTGGGGTACTTTTTCGTGAAATATAATAATCACTTCACTTTTATTTTCCACGTGACTTTTTCAAACCTTTAAGTTAAGCAACATCTCAAAGTTGAATAACTATATCGATGCTTGCCGCATTCTTTCTTGATTAAAAACACGGAATAAACAAAATGCTTTTGTCATTATTTAATCGTCAATCATTAAGAGTTAGGGGGTCAATGAGCAAACGGTCATTAATTAAGAACTTTTTTTGCCTATAGATGAAAAACAACCTATAGACTATTATCTGTCATATCTTACGCTTTGAAATGGCAAAAAATCGACATTTGGTATAAAAATTATTATACATGTGAATTGATTTTTGAGGGGAAAGGCCCGCAGAGGGTGATGTATACCGCCTAATGAGCTTTTGTTGATCCAATACACAAAAGAAACAAGAATTCTTAAGATTCAGTAACCGTTTATTTGACCGCGAAGCATGGAATTTCTTCCCTATACTTCTAATATTAATAAACTGTACTCAACTCTGAGAAGAATAGTAAATTTTAAACTTTATCCAGGCAAAGTAATAAGCGACAATATGATGTAACTTTTGATAGCCATAACACACCACCGCAAAAACGAAGGAGGAAGAAGACATACCTTGATTTTCTTCAGCTTTTTTTTCGGTTGAAGAGAGCTAGTTTGTTTTGAAACAGACTAAAAACGAAACAAATCATAGATTTTAAATGAAAACTCATTTTTTGCAGGTGTTTTGCTTCATTTATGTCAAATATCAATTAGGTTTTAGAGATAATTTGATACATCTCAGAACTCTATTCCATAATAATATATTGTACTGTAACATCTAAAATCTTTGAAGGGGTTCAAAAAAGGTTTCACACACAACGAAGTTGTACTAGTGATTGGTTAAGAGGCATATTTTAACCATTATTAAAAAAATAATGCTATGTTTTCTTCTGAGTTCCTTGAGACCACTTAATCGAAAATGAAAAGAAAAAATAAATACTTATGTGACGGCAGTTAGGCGAGAGAGTGATTCCATCAAAACTTTGCTTTCCTTTTAATGGACAGTAGAAAATACGCATCATATCAAAAATGAGATGTCAAATACAACATCAAGTATATTGTACCTTTCTAGACCTGGTATCTGAGGGGCTTGATTCGGAATTTTTTCTAGACGAACTTCGTTTTAAACCACTCGTTTCCACCAGTTCGTCATCAAACTTTGGTCTTTTGATGGACCTTGACGAGCTTCGGCGTTGTTGTGATAACGGTGTCACTGCTGGGGTACTACTCGTTGATGATGCATTACCACCTGGAATGTGAAAATCATCAGTGAAAGGATTTGTCGGACTGACTAAGACTGCAGACTTAAAGCGTAAAAAATCTTCGCTCGTTCTTGACTTTATGGGTCTTAAGCATCAGAAAAATGTTCTTAAAATGTTCTTATTTCAGCATTTTGAAAATGTTTTAGAGTCTGAAAAGTCTAAAAATATCCTTGAAATATTTCTGTCTTTTCGGACACCATCTCTAGCCCCCCTGTAGTTTTTTCTTTTTTTTTTTGGGGGGGGGGGTGAGGGCACACCATTGATTTTAAAGCCCCGAGGAGGCTAGATCCAAAACTCAAAGATGGGAAATGAGGCCACTTATTTCCCATCCTAAACTTGTGACCCGTGTAGTTTTCAAACACAATTTCTTAATGCAGAGCAAACTTAAGGCTTCACTTCTTTTTGCTTGAGAAAGGTTGAAGATTCCTCTCTAGCCTTTTGGGGCTTCAAACTCAATGGGTTACACCCCACATTTTTTTTTTTTTTGGGGGGGGGCTAATATAGGAGATTAGAGGGAGCTGAGATTTTTTAAGGGTAGGCTGGGGGCTAAACCATACTTTTTTATGCCTCTTTTTCACTAATGGGACCGGGGGCTGCCTTGAAAAAATCAAATAGTTGCCTGGGGGCTGAAACTTGGCTGATGCTATGCGTGACTCCCTAGCCAAGAGTCCACTAAGTAATGATGCTCTTCGGGCTATATATCATTGCTTCAAAATCATTAACTGAAATACAGATTACATAAGAAAGATTTCTTGGCTCGATGTTTTGAAACATAAGAGGATCAGAAGAAGAATTTGTGGTCAGTCAACAATTTTGCTCAATAATTACACCGAGATAATTGCTATCGTTTAAATACGTTTGAGCGATTTTTTTTGAAAAATAAGCAATAAATTTTGACCTTGAACAATTTTTTATAACTTTGCCAGAAATCATTTAACAAAACACATAGTGGGGTCGTTTAGCATAATTTACGAGAAAACAATAAGATCTAGCTGAAACTTTCTCCAGACCTTCTCTATAGGATGGTTATGCCTCAGGAAAAATTCCCCTAAAATCCCACTGGTGGAACATCCCTTTTTTGGGACATTTCTTTTTTCCCCAGGCAAAACCCTAAGGGCGAAATTTTTTGAAAATTTCAAACTCATTTTCAGACATTATCAAGTATACCATTCGAAAGCTCTTGAAAAACTATATAGAAGACTTTTAAACGGGTATAGCCGATTTCATTACCTAACTCAAGATAATTCACGCAGAAGATGCTATTTATAGTCAATTTAGACCAAAATGTGGCGAAAAGTGGAACTTGCGCATGAAATATCTCGAGTTAGGTAAGGAAATCAGCTATAACCGTTTAAAAGTCTTCTATAGATTTTCGAGAGCTTTCGAATGGTATACATGATATTGTCTGGAAAGTTTGAAATTTTCAAAAAATTTCGCCCTTAGGGTTTTGCCTAGGGAAAATAGAAATGTCCCAAAAAAGGGGTGTTCCACCAGTGGGATTTTAGGGGAATTTTTCCTGAGATATAAGCATCCTATAGAGAAGGTCTGGAGAAAGTTTCAGCTAGATCATATTTTTTTCCTACAAACAGCCTGTATTTTTGTAACACGACCACACTAACAGGCGTGTACATGAAAATTTTCCATTTATGGTAATTAAAACAGATGATACAGACCAAAAATTTCTTTAAACTTAGATAGATCAAATCACAATCATGATTATACCAAGAATATCCAAAAACTAGCGCCTATAGGTGTCAGATTGTGAGATATTTTGCCTGTAGATTTATTTAATGGTTCTGCGCAACAACTCCATAAGAACCGAGCAAGAACCAACTTTTAGGGGCTCTCAGGTTTCTTTAATAACCAGAGAGGAATCTACACGTTTTTTATAAGAACAAACTATATAAGAACAGAAGGCTTCGATGGCCAAAATGTTAAGAACAAGTTAAGGACATTTTAAGGCTTCATGGGCTCTAAAACACCCAATTTCTTAGAAAATTGCACAAAAAAATACCCACAAAATAGGGAAATTAAGAACATTCTAAGAGCATTTTTAATCTCAAAATTCAAAAAATTAAGAATATCCAAAGGCTTCAAAATTTTTGGATGTTCTTATAAAAAAAAACGTGTACAGGTAAAATATCTCAAACCAAAATTCTCTGAGATACCTGTTTTGTTTAAGCTTGCTACTGATAAATGGCCCTCTGAATGTTTCAAAAATTCGACTTTTGGTGATGTTAGGGGTGTGACATGAACAGGACTTGTCAACATCGAACATGAACTTGTATTGAGGGAGACAGTCACAGGGAGGGCTGAAGGCGACGGTGTAGCGAAGACTGGAGTTTGACCAGAGCTTTGTGTTGATGGGATGGTTGTTTTTTCATTGATGATTTGTTGATTGGTCTGGTCCGACATCATGTGTATGTTTAATTATTGTTGTTTTATTTTTAATTTGCTTTCTATTTGTTAGCTTTATTTTTGTCTAAAATAAATAAGAATAAACCTCAAAAAATTATGACGGTTAAAACAGTTTTGACTATACAGTAAAGTAGGGTCGAAAAACCTCTTATCGGCAGTCTAAAAAATATCTGCAATCTGATTGGTTAAAAAGAGTACAATATATCTTATATTTTACATGTACAAAATACAAATTGACGAAAAGGTGTTGTTGCATTGTAGCGGTAGCAGCAATCTAACGTCACTTTGCTACAAAAGCCTTGCGCTTTCTTCCAACACAAAAAGTGTATTTTTTGGGTCACCGATAAACCAGTTATCAGACATTTGCTCGTACAAAATGGAAATATTTCACTCGTTCCGGATTTTCCGTATATTTTCCTCGCCTAAAGGTTCGGAAAATATTGTACGAGAAAATCTTGGAACTCATAAAATATTTCTCATATTGTACTCGCAACTGTCCGATAACTATTACATATTGTGAGACCATAAATAGTTGACTTCTGGTATGGGAAACCAGAAAGTACAAACGAATAATCATTTGTTATCATGTTTATTGCTTACCATGTCGCACCATTTACAAAAGAAAAATGATAAAAAGAATAAACCTCACAAGAAACTACGCAAATTATTTCATTTATTGCTCCTCAACCAAGGTATCCAAAATAATATGAATTCAGAAAAATATCTAATTCTTCGATACATGATTAAAGTTTTTGATGAAAGCTTCATTTGACTGTTTAATGTAATTTCTGTAATGACTTTCCATCAGTATCTTAATATCCATAACATGCAAGACATCTTTGTTGTCTTCCAAACTGCTCAGCAAAGACTCGACTCTCTTCAGATATCTTACAAATTGATCAACGTTTGCAGTGTCCTTATTGGATGACTCTGGAGTATGTTCGAATACCATAAATAGGTCTCCTTTAGGATTCGAGTCACAATAGTAAGTTATACTATCAAATAATCTCCCCATCAAGTAAAAAAATCCAAGCCAGAAATTTGATAGTAATAAACCATCAAAATGAAATGCTACTAAAGAACATCTTTGAATTGCATCAATATTTTGCATCAAATAATCAATTATCTCTTTCTTTGTCTTTTTATCAGTGCCAAGGGATCCCAAATCAATAATGCAAGGTGTGTGGATATTGTCAAGTCTGTCTGAGGTTGAAAATTTCTTGCTTACCAGCTGTGAATCATGACAAGCTGTCATTACAGGTTCTACAAAAGACTCATTATTGGAAACGAGTGTAACATTATTTGTTACATTGAACTTCTCATGGAATGTCTCAAAAAAATTTAAAAGTTTTTGTTCAAGATTTGTATGTTCAAGGTCTTGTAGCTTACGATAAATTTCCATTGGCCCAGGGGCACATACACTTGATGAATAGATACCTGGTAAAGTTTGACCAATGGTTGGTGTAACATTATCTAAATCTTTAAATTGAAATAAATCTGGCATGAGATGGTGTTCTGTCATATCTGCCGAATCCCATTGGAAAGCGTTAAATTGCTTTGAGGTTGAATGTTTTGTGATATTTTTGTTGTGGTCAGTTTCTGAATGATCACCAATTGTATTGTTGTTTTTTGTTTTCATTCTCTGGTTCAAAGACCCTTCCCTGAAATTCATACTTTGTTTTTGATTCTTATACTGGCCTTGAGATGACAACATAGCAAACATGGGTGAAATATAATGCTCGGTAGGTTCAATACTAAAGTCTTCAATAAATCTCCTGGAAAAATATCCTTTCAATTTGTTTAGTCGTTGTTGATCAGTATGATTCACTTTCTCAAACGTCATTCGATTGTTTTGGATTGTTTCTTTCTGCAAAGAGCATGATTCTTCAATGTACTCTCTGATTGAGTCTAAAAATGGTTTTGATAGTTGAGAAAAATCAACTAATTCACCTATGGCTTGTGGTGTAGAGTTACTAAAAGCAGCTTCCTTCAGGTCTTCATATAGTTTCATATGATGGCAGACCTCAGGTTGAAATTTGGTTGCGATAATGTAAACTTCTGAGTTTCCAGGTTTACTAGGACCAGGTTTGAAAAATGTAACTTCTTCAAACACGCTTGCCAGTAAATACATGAAAACAATAGTGTATTTCTGAAAACAGGTGAACATTTTAAGGACGAAGGATCCATTTTCTGCAAGAATACTCAGTGCAGTGATAATTTCCCACAGAAACAATGACGCCACACTCATTTCTTGTTCACCAGGGTCGTTAGAACAATCAATACTTCCATCTGCAGTAATCAAATTTATTTTCTGTTGGCCCATTTTATCAACAAAATATTTGAAATTGTTTGGATTCTTGATATTTCCAGTTAAGTCTGGACAAAAATCCCAGCGATCAAGTGTATTTATCATGAAGCGGTCATCTGGTATCATGTGACCGAGGTCGTTCCCTTCATAATATGGATTCAAAGTTGTACTACACCAGTCTAACTTGAAATTATATCCAAATCTGTTTTGGATAAAATGGTTCAGTGATGCAATAAAAGCTCCAGGAGCTTCGCAAAGATGAAACGATTTTAGATAACGATTCTCCATACATTCTTTTGGAATGATCTCAAATGTTCCAAGAATGGAGTAGAATTTGGCCCATGCTTGGGTTGGTAGCTCCACTTTGAGTTGTGTTCGTAGCTTGTACGGTACGCTTGAAAATTTGTGCATGTTGGAAGTATGGCGATGCCATGATGCTATATCAACAGAATTCAATAGTGATTTAACTGCATTTAAATCTGTCTTTTCGATTTCAAGTGATGCAAAAAATGCCTCTTCATCACCAATAAAATCATCACTTTCTTTTGGGCAAGAGACATGATAAATTTTACTGTTTGAAATAAACCACTGGTTGTCAAACTCTTTGTACAATTCTCTATTATTATTGCTCATTCTGAAAAAACAAAAATAAATGAAAGGGTACGAGAGAAAACAAAATAAAAAAACTTCAGATATTATACAAAAACTTTTCATCAAGAATGATTACAATACAGAATGGATAAGAAAAATGAATCAAACATTATTAAAAACGGGCTAAAATGTGTAAGGACTTTAGCATCTGGAGAATTTTGTAGATAAGGCATAAAGCGCCCCAAACAATAAGAAAAACTATGTATCGGATTGGAAAAATGTCTCATGGGAGCCCTTCTGATCAGATTTTTTTGGCAGAACCAACGGAAAAAAACAAAAGTAAAGTAGAATTTCTTGACGAAACTTCTTGAACAATATTTTTCATCCAAATTTTATTTTTGGATATAGTTTTTAAAGGAGCTAAAAATTTCAGAAAATTTTTAAAGATGCTTTAGTCAATAGAATAGCTGAGCATGAAAAACTTCAATCAGGCTAACTGCATGAAAAACTTCAATCAGGCTAACTGCATAAAATGATCAGTCACTGGCTCTTAATAATGAACATAATCTTTGGATACTTTGATACATCTTAAATTTACGATAAATTATATTATTTCTATTTCGGTAGATTTGTGTAGATTGCATCAAAATAGAATTATAAAAACAAAATATAAACAAAAGCTAATGAAATACAACAGACTCATTTTCCAAAATAATTGGAAAATCTAACATACCTTAATACCTTAACTTTCCCATGCCTTTTATTTACAAAACTTAATTTTTGTGCCTTAAATTTTTGGGCAATTTTTGGGGAATATAATATTTTATTTTTGTGTATCTTGTAATTTCTAGGATAGGTTTTGATGAATTTAGGTAAAGAGGGCAAAAAAGACATGTTTCTTTAAAGGGAACACTATTATGATATTCCCACGTTATGATGATCAATAATTGACGCACCATTTAAATTTGACACAGTCAAGTGTGTGAAAATATGCCTTTTTTACACCTCTTAAATTTTTGGTCAGGTTTTGTGCACAAAAATAACATTAAAATTGTTAGGGTTAAGGTACCCTCTAGACCATTTAATATGTGAGCAGTATGATAATCAAAATACACCTATCTTTAACGAAGTATTGAGACTATTGAACTTTGTTAAAACTTACAAAATAAAGGCTTCTAATCTTAAATTTACAAATCGAATAATATAGAAATTATCGACTATGTACAAAATAACATAGAACATTCATTTAATTATTATTTAAGGCTCTCCAAGAGGTATTAAAAAAGATATAGCATCTCCAGTTGCTCCCCATGAAGCTCTGTTGGTACGATAAATCACAACCCAGACAGCAATGCCAATTATCCATACTAGTGCACCTATTCCAGACCGTATAACGTTCTTCTTGATCTCATTTTGTCCTTCAAATTGCTCATTAAAAAAAGCCACTTTGAAAAACCAAATTGTATTGATAAACCATAAAAACGGTAAAAATGCAAAACCACCACGGAAGTATATTCTTGAAAGTCTCACTTTCTCTGCATCTGGTGTTTTACTCAAATCCATTGTTGATAGATGTTTTTTATTTATTGTTGGTTTAAAAAAACTTTTTTTTTATTGTGCTTTCTACAAAAAAAGTTAAGAATGAAATAATGAATAAGGCAATAGGGGCATCTAGAGAAATGGAAAATAAAATTTTCCCAAAGATTTATTAAAGGTCATTCAAGAAAGGAAAGATAGCTTTAGAAGCTTCATCAATCCACTAGGTTCATGGCAGTAGTAATCGGTAAAAATTTCTCATAAAATTTTCTGTAGCAGTACATAATTAATTATTCGATAGACCATCATCGTTGCAATTGCCAAAAACAACTAGTATGATATTGCAGACCTACCAACTCACATCATTAATAAAATGACAGCGAATTCTAAGGACATTTCTAGTTGGATTCTGAAAACATTCAACAACAGGAATCACATCAGTGATCTTTTGATTACGATATGGAAATCCTTTAGCTGGCCAGATGAATATCATTGAAGCAAACTGAATTTTATAGCCTAAGAATCTAAGCATTAAACTTTGTTCGCAGTCTACTTTTTTATGTCTTTGTTGATTATTTAACGCTTGTTCACCTGCAAGGAGATTTTTTCCCTGCAATACTAGACAGGAGAACCCTTCTTCATATTCAAATCCAAAGTATACTTGATAGAACAGAGCTGTGAGTCTATTTTCAGACTCAAAACAAAATAGCTTATTTTCACGTGCCAAAGAAAATAGTTTTAAATTTTAAAATTTTTGTTCCAAAAGTGAGTGTGGCCACCAGCAAAAAGTAGTGTTTTGATTGGCAGATTCGGCCTGATTTGTTGGCTTTTGGTGAATCACTGACCAGAAATTTTACGCGCACTTTGTTAATTTTCTATATATCCTTATTTATGGAAAATTTTCCCTTTCCCAATTTCCCTTCCTCAAAAGAAAATGAAAATGACAACACTTCAAAACAAAATGGCAGTTATCATGGAGCATGCATACAAGTGGTCAATGTTTTGGAATGGTTTATAGTAGTTTTGAAAGTTTTTAGAGCTAATTAAAGGGAGTTTATGGATAATTATGTGTCTGCCTGGGTTTCCAAAAATTGTCAACAAGGGTTCACACGCAGACTGTATCAGACATTTTGTATCCAGGCTAATCTACCTGTACAGTACCAAGCTCAGAAATTTTAGAACTTTGCGATCTGAGGTATATAATATATAATTCTTATTTTTTTCTCAAAATATAAACTTAGAATTCATAAGCTATGGAGTAACTGAAGAAAGTATAAAAATTTTGAAGGAAAGTTCAAAATATTAGCAAAATTTTCAGATTTTGCATGAGAAATCAAATCTCGAAAAATTCCTAAGACAAAAAGTGCAAATACACGAGTCCAACCATAAATCAAAACCATTCCTGTGAATGATTTTTTTTTATGAAAACCTTTTTAATTTACCTATCCTTGGGCATGATTATTATAATCAGCTTGGGAAAACCGTGTGTTTTGTTTTTGATATAAATGAGTTCACATATTCTTTTAACGTCCCCTGACAGTTGACAATTATTAGACCAAGCTCTTTACTATTTCCTATTCCAACAATACGATGCTTACATAGTTGACACATAATACACATTGATTTGCCGCTTTCACAAGTGCAATTGAACAAAATAAAGTAATCTAAATATTTTCTGAGGGGTGAATTTCTAGTTTTTCTTGTACTTTATGTTTGCCAACCCGGGGAGTCTTCATATATTTACCAAAGGGAAGCTCATGATGAAACCCTCTGATTTAACTTTTATTTTGGCAAATCAATTGTTTTTTTGCACTTACAGCTTTTCTCTTTGATCTTTCATTAAGGTTCCTTTTGTTGATTGCTGGCGTCATTGATGACTTGTGCGTCATTTATTGAAATGGAAACACACGGTTTTTCCCAAGCTGATAATGTACATCAATTTTTTCTTAATATTGTTTCGTAAATGCTGATTTTTTAAGCAACAAAAATGTATATATACTACTTTAGGCAAACGTGGAGGTCTATCTGTTTATTGCATAACTAAGACAGGACGTAGGATTCAACAATTTTTGTTATCATGCCCAAGGTATACAGAAGATATAATGAGATATTTATAGCGATTGTGAAATAGCTATTTCCCTGTCAACACCTGTACTTTGTATATAACACATGTAACATGCATATGACATTGAATACATAACTGCTACTAATACATGCGTGATTTATGTGTAATATGGAATACAAGTATTACATGGCCGTCAGTAAACCTTCCTATACCTTTTGTTCTTCAGAAAAACCAAAAACATTGGCTTCATTGGCTTTTAATTGTTTGCTTTCCAGTAGTATGACCCCCGGTAGAAATCGTATTTCTATTGTATTTTGCGCGGGTTTTTCAATAGAGATTTCACGTGACTCAAACCCCATGTTTCAAAACCTACATAATAGCAAAAGCAAAAATAGTTGGGAAGGAAAGAGTAAACGCAAGACAGAAAGTTTGGTTGTGTTGATCAGGTATGTTTTTATTCTATCCAAACTAACGTTAAAAAAGGTACTGACTCCTTTGTACGAGTTAAAGTAGATTTTTTGTTATTCAATCTGTACAGGTGAAAATTGTTTATATCGGTTAGGGTCAGGATCAGTTAGGGTCAGGGTTGGAGTTAGAGAGTCAAAATAGGGTTGGGAGTAGCATTGGTAGGTAAATACAGGGCTCTAGGTCCTGGTAAGGATACCCATTTAAAATGGGTATCCTTATCAGGGCATAGGGTTGGGGCTAACCCTGGTATGGTCAATATAAATAAGTCTGTAAATTACACACTATAAGTAGATTGTGAATTCAAAATTCGTGGTCTATAATAATAATAATATTTTAAGTGGCTGGCCATAGAATAATGAATCAGCTTTTAGGCAGCTGAGCCATTGTCTCCCCCAGGGGCCACTTGTATAACATAACAGAACAATAATTGGAACGATAACTGATTAAGATAATAAATAATAAATTTCTAATTGAAAATATGAGTTTTGAGTTTGTTTTTAAACGATAAAAGAGATTGGCATTGTTTCATCTCTAAAGGTAGATTGTTCCACAGATGCATGGTTGAGGCAATGAACGTTCGACTAGCAAAGGTGTTTTTGGCAAGAGGAACAACGAAATTATACCTTCTTGCAAAGCGAGTGCAGCGTTCATATCGCTTGCTAGCAGGCTTTACCTGATCAAACAAATATTTTGGCGCAATGTTGCGCATCCCTTTGAACATCATCAGTGTTTTATTGTATTCGACAATCTGATCAAGTGTCTTGTTGATGGGAATGGTTTTAAAGATGTTGTTCAGGAGTGAATCAAACTTGTTGTGATTTGCCTTTGACATAGTGCTCCAAGAATTGGAACAATATGTAATGTGTGGCATAAGAGCATTTATAAGCATTTTTTTCCTGTGGTCGTCAAGAAAGCTAGAGATGCCTTTTATCTTGTTTAGTTTGAGATAGGCTTGGCCTGGGCATTCCAGTTAAGGTTTTCATCAAAGATCATACCGAGATATTTCACTTTCTCCTTGCATTCAAGAGTGTCAACTTGAAATTGGATAGGGACCAGCCTCTTGCATTCCTTCAGTTTGTTTGCTCTTCCAAAGAATATGACTTCGGTTTTGCCCGTTAGTTTACAGTTAGTTTATTTTGGCTGAACCAATGTCCGACTTCAGAAAGTTAGCCAGATAGATCTTTTCTAAGCCTCACGGGGCAGTCAGAACTGACAGCGATGATGGTAACTCCTGCGTAAAGATGGTGGAACACAGAAGGTCGAATACTTTGACCAATATCGTTTATGTAAAGGAGAAATAACAATGGTCCGAGGACCGATCCTTGTGGAACCCTGTATGCGCATTTGTTCATCATGTCCGAGCAAGTATCTCCTAGGAGTGTACATTGAAGACAATCTGACAGATAAGATTCAAACCAGGAGAATGAGGTGTCCCTAAATGTGGTAGTGTACGGAACTTCTGATTCATAGGTACTTTTCATGTGTGGGTTTGAATCCCACCTGGAACTCAACTTTGGCAAATTTCAAAATGTCAAAGTTAAACTCCAAAATTGACAAAGTCCAACTTAGAAACATTCCAGTCATACTTCTTTAATTTTGCATATCTACTGTAGCTAGAGACCTGAAATTTGGAGGGAGAATTCTTTGATGGTGTTAGAATATTATTATACTGTATAAAAATATTTGTAAAATATTTAGTATATTTATCAAAATAACGAAAGATATATCTTTTTTTGAAAAATAAAGACACTGCATTGTTTTATTTTTGTTTTTGAAGAAAATAGCTTGGAAATGGTTGAAATGGGTCAAAAAGGTGATAGGATAGGACCCATTTTCAAGGGGTCTCTGGAAATGGAGGAACAAAAAGTTACAAGTACAGAATAAATTTTTCTGAAAGGAGAAACCCCAGATGAAAAGAAAATCCATTTTGGCAGAAATAAAAACTTTTTTTGGGACATTCCCATGCTAAAGAAGCAAAAAAGTGAAAAAAACTACATGAAAATGATAGAACTAAAAATTAGCGAATGTGATTTTTGAATTCCTCACCCTTTTTTGATAAAAAAATAAGTTTCAGCCTTCAACTGTGTTTTCCTCCATTTCCAGAAACATTTGTTCATCAATAATTGCAACTTTTTTCTTCTCCGTAGCAGACAGATTTTGAAATGTTGCAAAAACGTTCGGCACTTTACCAATTTGCTGTCTAGCCTGTGTCCACAGAGTTATATACCGCTGGAAAGCTAAGATCACTGGCTTTCTTTTAGTAAAACCCGGAACACTTTAGCATACATAGAAAAAAAGTTAGAAGGGTTCGAAGTTCACGGAAAAATGAAACATTTGGTTTGACGTCAACAAAAGTTGCGTGACTTCTGAAGTCGCTAACAATTGAATAATTGCAATTCGATTGTTGAACGCAATCAAATCGCAATCGAATATTACCCAGGATTTGCTGTTCGATTGCTTTGATTACGTTCAATTGTATTCGATTATGTTCCATTACGTACGATTGATGATTTAACTGTATTAGATTTTATTCGCTTCTGTATGGTACTTATGCGCTCGGACGCCCACCATAAAAAGCTCTAACAGAGTGACCCAATTTAATTTTATCGCAATCAAACTTTTTATCAAACATATATAATAGTAATCGAGCGAAATCGAAGATTTATAACAATAGCGTTAACTTTGAGGTTGTTGTTGTTATTTTCTGCCCGCACAGTTTGATTATTCGCCCGATAGTGTCATTTGCGCAAATGGCACTAGGGGGCTAATACTTACCTACCTCTTTGTACCTCTTTTTGACTTTTGCTTTAACAGCTCATCCAACTCGTTGAGTCCGATGCTTCGACATTTCCTTGAGGCTGTTGGAGTCAGCTTGCCTAAGGTTAAAATAGTGGGCAAGCAGAGGTTCATCCGGAACAGTTGTGAGGAAGGTGTCTAAGTGTTTTTTGAATACTTCTTTGGGGCAGTTTGTCAAATCTCTTATTGGTCTGGGAAGGGTGTTGAATAATCGAGGGCCTTCTTGGGAAAGACTTCCCCTTGCAAATTCTCCCAATCTCTGATTTATATGGCAGGAAATGCCTCCTTTTTGCTTTCGTCATAATCAAAATTCAGGACGTTGCCTTCAATGACGTTCCAGGTATAAATTATTTGATACCGTTCTCTTCATCTTTCAAGGCTATACAGTTTTAATGATTTGAGTTTTTCCCAATAATTAAGATGTCTGCGGGATGGAATTCCATGTAAAAATGATTTCTGAACTTCTTCCAGTTGCTGGACAAGACCACGCTTCCAGGGAGACCAGAGTTGAGAACATTAGTCCAAATGAGGGATGGCTCATGGCGTCCTCCAGCTTTTTGGTCCCCCCTAATATGAGCTAAAATCCCCCATCTGGCATTTCCCCCCACCTGTCTTTAAAATTCGTGCTCCCCCCCTATTGGAAAATTCCCCTAGCCGTATTGTATAAGGGTTGCGAAGTGATGATCCAGACTCGCCTCAATTCGCAAGCTACTATAGCAAAAAAAAGACTCTCAAAATCCCAAGAAAGACAGGCTCATAAGCCTCAATGCCCAAACACACCAGGAAGGTCTGTATTTATCCTATTACTCCCCCCACTAGGTAGAGGACTGAATATCCCCCCTATTCGCCTTTCTCCCCCCATCAAGCTTGAAATTTTCACTTCCCCCCTGGCACCAAAATCTGATTCCCCCCCCATCTTCCTGGGGGGGGATGATCCCATGTGGCTAGTGCTTTCCATAAAGTTAACATGGTTTCAATTTTCCTTGATTTGAATGTGCGGTATATCCATGCACTTATATTTTTTACTTTTTTAATTTGTTCTTGGATATGTTTCTCATAAGTCAACTGAGTGTCTAGGGTGACTCCAAGGTCTTTAACTTCGTCTTTATTTTCGATCAACGTTGCTGTGTCAGAAAAATATCGAGAACTTTGCTTCAGAGCGCCGTTTTTCCTGTAGGCAAGGTGCTCAAATTTAAGACCATTCAGCTGCATGTCGTTGTCTTCTGTCCACTTATAGACAGTGTCTGGATCATTTTGTAGATGATAAACATCCTCCAGTTTGGATATTGCTTTCATCAAACGGGTGTCGTCAGCAAAGAATGCCAAAATAGAATGAAGGATGTTGTTATCAATATCTTGAATCATGATCAGGAACAATAGTTTCATCAAACTGCAAGGGCAGAATTAATGACAACAACAAAAGTAAACTTTACGCTATTACTATTATTATCCATTTCCGACATTCAAACAATGTTTTTTTTCTAGCATTAGCCAAGTCTTTTCGCTTCAATGCAATGCCTTCACCAAGTTTTTAGCACCTTGCGAACAGGCCGCAAATGACCAAAAGTGTTTTTTTCTGACTTTAGTTTAGTCTCTTCGCTTAAATGCAATGACTTCAATCCAATTTCGAGCGGGCTGCAAATGACGTTATTGCCCTATAGCCTGGGTGGTTGCCGGGCAGTTAATGATATTTCAGCCCTCTGAATCCTGGCGCTTTAATTTCCTCAGCACGGGTATGACAATTTGAGTCGCCACAAAACCTTTTAATATCGCCTGCCAATTAAATCTTTAATGGCTTACTTAATTATTGCTATATGGATAATAATCAAATGTAATTGACAATCAATCGAATATAGTCAACTATCAATCGAACCAATCTAACCTTGTCCTTACTCGAACGCAATCAAATATTACCGTCAACTGCTCTAACTTGGGACGATTGGTCGAAACATGGGATTGGTTAATATCTGGTCTGTAGTTTCACTACTGTTAAATCTCTTTGAAAACAAATTTGTTTTAATAACTCCACCAAGTTTATCAATCATACTTCTTTGTTCCTCTTAGAGTGCTCAGACACTCGCGTGTGTTCCACTACGGATTTTCTTTATATTTCGATTTAAAAGCCTACTCGGTGCGAAAAAGAAATTGTGTATTTTTTAATACCTCATTCATTAACTCAAATCAAATGACTTTGAAGGTTCGGTGGAAATGGTGGCCGAATTGCCGTCCCATTTTTTGTCAGATAGTCCCAAGTTAGAGCAGTGACGGTACACAGGAATCGGCCATTCGATTGAGATTCGATTACGTTTGACAATCGAATCACAATTATTCGATTGCGTTCAATTATATACGTTTGATTGGTGCGATTGTAATTACACCGTCTGGTGTTATTACTAGTTAGATGGAATTACCAGACGATCTCAATGGAACGAAATCGACGATCGAACCAGTCGAACCAAATCGAATGCAAACAACCGAAATTCGATTGTCGAACGCAATCGAATCTCAATTGAACGTCAAAATTCTGGGTAATATTCGATTGGTTCGATTGCTGTTCGACTGGTTCGATCGTCGATTCCGTTCGATTGAGATCGTCTGGCTTTATTCTTGCAGCTTCCCAACATCCAAGCTCTCAAACATCACAAGCCGAATTAAATTACTTTCGATTTCCCATAGAAATTATGCGATGAACAATCCGGGGGTCAATGAATCGACGATCAAACGCAATCGAACGCAATCGAACATCAATCGAACGCAATCGAACATCAATCGAACGCAATCGAATATCAATCGAATCTGAAAATTGCGGTAATATTCTATTGAGATTCGATTGCATTCGACAATCGAAATTCAATCGGTCGATTGCGTTCGATTTGGTTCGACTGGTTCTTTCGTCCATTCTGTTCGATTGAGATCGTCTTGGAATTAGAACAAATAATTGAGTACCTGATGCCAACTTGTTTTAATTATTAGAACAATGGGCCATTCCAGAATTTTTCTGTAACAGGGGGGCGGTCGACACAGGATTTCCGAGGGCAAAAGTTTTCACCAAAATTCCAAATTTCCAAGGCAAGAGAAGAAAATGTATGAATTTATATTATAATTAAATAAAAAAGAGTGGAATTTCCGATGCATTTTGCAAAAATACATGGATTTTTATCGGAATTTCCGACCACCACTGGAAAAGAATAATCATTTCCGAGGCTAGAAAAACATAAAAAATGCCCATCGTCCGGGGGAACAAAAATTTTCTGGAATAGCCCAATAGCCCCGCCAACATTGGCTTTTTCTCCAAGACGCACGCCAGCAGTACAAATGACAATGAAATTCAAAGTCTATTGGCAGAGATAGCCGGCGTACATGTCATTACTTCCAGACTGGCTACCTACCTACCTACCTACCCTACCTACATACCCTACCTACCATAGCCATTCCGGGTTTGCTTTTTTTTTTATTTGACGCTCATGAAAATCTTCAATTTTAGGTCAAACTTTGACAAGCAATTCTTCTTTGTGTAGTTGAGCTATGAAATTAATTATTTTTGAGTAATTTAGAGCTTTCTTTTAGCTTTCCAACCATAATATGCAGGTGTAATATTCTACACTTTTGTCTAAAAATTCGTTTCAACTAAGGCCATTTTTAGAAGTATTAGATCTGCGGGACACAAAAAATTTCACAACTCATCTTTGATTTCAAAGCGCTGCGGGTTGGTCTAAAAAGCAGGGTAGCTAATTGGGCTAGGTTGTGGGGTACCTAAATATTTTACAGACCAGAATAGAAATACCGAAAATGAATGCATAGAATCACATTTTACTGACCAGGGAGCGTGAATCTGATTGATACTAATATTGATCATGTATGATTCCAAAGATAAACAAAGATATAAATTACCACGTGTTCATGTACGAGGAGTAAGAAATAGAGCTTCATTATAATAGAGCTATTTCAAAAGACTTTTTGTACCTATTATAAGCTGCCATAATTAAAAATTTTGAAAGGAATTAATTGTTTGAAACATCTAAACATGATTTAAATTAAACAATAGATTCAATAACAAAGGATTGTTAAGATATGACAAGATTAGAGATCATATGGCCCAAAGGCGATTCCAAAGCTATTATCATTGAATTACATCTTCACGGAAATAACAATTAAAAACATAAATAAAATCTAAATCTAAAATATTAAAAACTGTTTTGTATATATTTTTTATTCGGGTCTGTAAATTTTCAAACGAAGCCAAGAAGGAAGACAAAATGGCGCCAGTTCTCTTGAGAAGTAACAAAGTTCAGTACCTTTGGAAAAAAGGCTATTGTGGCTGAAGTTCGAAAGGAATCTTAAATCTTATTACATGGAATCATTAACAAGATGTTGTAATAGTTATTTCCACATGAAAACAGGTTTCAGATTTCAAAAGTTTAGGCAAAAAGAGGTACCCCTTAACCTAGCCCAATTGGCTACCCATTGGCTACCCTGCTTTTTAGACCAACCCAAGCGCTGCGGAGGAAAAAATGCTCAGACAGTGAAACTTTCCATATTTATCAGAAAATACCTGAGAAATCCAATGGTGCTACTCTCTGAAATTAATTCTTTCATTAAAGTTATTATTTTTTACTTTTCATACTTTGACAAGCATTTTCAGCCTGAAAATGAGGACTAGAATTATAGAGAGTGATACCACTGAAAAATTTAACCCTTTTTTAGCCTAAAACAGTTATTTATATGCCATGGGGAATTTTTCCTCTGCAGCGCTTTGATTACAAAGATAGGTAGGTTCAGCAATTTTAACTTCCGCTTTATAACGTTTTTATGTTTTTTTGCAATGCAATGTCTTCTTTTTCAAAAAAATGTCTTTTCATTTCTTCCTTGAAGTGTTAGCAAGCCATTACAAAAAGAATTTGATAAAAGTCTGCAGTCAAAATGAAGATATCTGGAATATCTTGACTCATAATGCAAAAGCTTGAATTTCAATTTCGCAGCATATTTCGGTGCCATTTTATATATATGCCATTTCTGGGCTAAATTGTCAACCTCAAATGTCTAAAATAAAAAGGTGCTATTTTAGCGGAACCAAAATCTCAATATCTCCGGAACCGTTTATCATTAGGTAGGGTGCGCACTCGTCAGGATTTTTTGCGTGGAACAAGACGAAAATCAAAATTAGAACATTCCATCCATCATAACTTATCCTTAACAACTCCAAACTTGTTCATTCTTTTTTTTAAATATTCAGAATTTATCAGAGAAAACAAAGAAAAAAACCCCATCCCATTACCTACCTTCAATAAAAAGATATACCATTTATTAGACATCAAGGTGAAAAAATGGCGACTCGGAATTCGTGGCACCATCGTCGACCTTGACCACCATTTTTCAAATGGCTATCGCTATTGAGCTGGATTAGTTATAAAGATAGTACTTTAGTTTGTCACGTGGTAGCCTTTTCGATAATCTACGGGCCGCCTTTAAATCGAGAAAAAAGAAGAAATTTCGATTTTTCGGCACTTTCCTGAAATTTTTATCAGGACTACCATATATCGTTGGAAAGCTAAGGGTTTCAGCTTTTGATTGGTAAAATTTGTTTTTAGCTATCATTTCCAGCTCATTAGCGATAGGCTAAAGTTTAACAGTCATCTGGCCGATTTTCAGACCGCGCCAGCAAAACTCCTCACGCACTGCCACGCGGAAGGCTAGAATTCACCCGTCATCTTTAATGCTTTTCGGTGCTGTCCAAAGGTCATTTCTTGGTTGCGCGTGGTAGGGAGACGATTCCTTGCTTGAAAAGGTGTTTTTTTTGTGGTTTGAAAATGGAATAACTTTGGAACTACTTAACCAATTTTAACAAATGACCCCTCATTTTTCTCACAAAGGTAAGGACTTTCAAATAAAATTAGTTTGGTTTTCAAAATTTGAGGGGAAAATTTTGGCCTGACCACCCTACATTAGGAGTTGTATGAACCCTCATTTTTTTTCTTTTTTGAAGCTCTTCAAGATGAACTAGGTTTGATTGCCACCAGAATAGTTTCAATTTGACCCTGAAATGGCTACCTACCATCATCACCATAGCTAGCAGCATAAGTACAGTGAGATCGGGTAACTTGCATCAGTGGAGGCTAACATCCAGGCGTACCCAATCGATGAAATCGATATGGGAAATCAATCGATATTAATCGATTTTAATCGATAATAATCGATAGTGATTGATAACTAGTCGATAAACAATCGATAGCCAATCGATACTAAGACTTTACGTTCTTATCGATTGGATTCGATTGTTATCGATTGCTACTGATTAATCGCTGATTGCTTTCGATTGTTATCGATTAATATCGATTTCTTTATGTTCGCTCAAAACGCAACCCTACCGTGGTTTTTCTAATTTAACGCTTGGCAATAAATAATTATTTTCGACGCTACGCGTGAAAAACTAGAGAACAATTAATTACGATATTCAAGTGTTTTAAGTACGCGTTAAAGGCTTGTGTAATATATATTACCGTGAGATCGGGTAACTTGCATCAGTGGAGGCTAACATGCATAGCCCTCAAATGAATGACCTGGCTGGTCATTAAAATACAACTACGCAGCTCCGCTTGCAGCTCTACTCTACCATTTTTGTTTTGATTTAACTTTGTATTTTAATGACCAGCCAGGTCATTTATTTGAGGTATTTGGCCATTCCTATTCCCCTGTGCATTAATCCGATTAATACAGTGATTTGTTTGTGTGATTCTACCCAAGCCCTGGTCGCCAAGAGGGTTAGAATTGCAGGAAATTCGGCCATCGAGATAGTTATTCGGTCGGTGGATAGTCGTTCACCGACCGGTGGAAAATTGGTCGTCAGAATAGTCATCCGGACGTCGAAATACTTTATTGCATGAAAATTTCACGGTTTCGTGGTGAGTTTAGAAAACCGCGAAATTAAAATGCTGCGAAATACGATTTTGGAGCTCAACCGTGAAATTAAAATGCCGGGGGAAATGTGATTTTTTGGGTCAACTGAAAAAAACCCCTAAAAGTAGAGTCTTTTTTACAAAAAAATGCGATAATCAAGACAAAATTCTCTTGGACCGCGAAATTAAGAGATACACTCTGGTACACAGAGTAGCGATCATACATACAGAAAATTAGCACAATCGATCGCAATCGATCTTAAGACTTAATCGATAACAATCAAATTCAATCGATGGCTAATCGATAATAATCGAATTTAATCGATGAAAATCGATACCAATCGATAATAAAATTTTACGTTCCTATCGATTGGCCATCGATTAGTAATCGATCGATCATCAATTACAAACGACTTTTATCGATTGACATCGATTAAATCGACAATCGATGTTATCGATTGGGTACGCCTGGTAACATGCATAGCCCTAAAATGAATGACCTGGCTGGTCATTAAAATACAAAATTAAATCAAAACAAAAATGGTAGAGTAGAGTTGCAAGCGTAGTTCATTTGTTTTGAAATTTTGCTGCTTAGATTGGTCAGTCATTTGATGCAGCAATCAAAAAGCAAGTTACCCAATCTCACGGTAAGTTAAAAGTGCTCCTAGTCTACTTCATTGGACATAGGGTTAACAACAACTATAAAATGCAAAGTTCAGCCACAAGGAACCTCTGGTCTACCTTTTACCTTGAATATATTCCAATGAACAATGAAATCAAACTGTGGATAAAATCTCCACCGTCTTCTTTTTTTTTCATTCTGTGCCGCTGTCACTGCAAGGGTCTACCATCTTGATATGGGGCCTGGAATTCCCGAGTTATTTTTTTCCGAGTTATTTTTCATGTGACGTCATAATAACTCGAGTTTTTTTTTAGCCTTTATTAACTTTTTGAGTTATTTGGTGTTTTTTAACGCGGGTTTTTCTTTCGTGCCTCTAACTTTTCGAGCTGTTTGATAGATTTTAACTAAGGCAAAAATAAGTGTAGTGTTTCTGCAACCTCGTGCCCGTGTGTGTATCCCAGGCTTTATTTACACTACTAATGGACGCCAGATAATATTATCTCGTCATGTTAAAGTCAAAGCATAAAAAAGCTGATAATGCGCAGGGAACGAGGTTGGTGTTTCCGGAAACCACGGCCGGCTGACCCGGCCGGAAACTATGGACAGGGAATTCATGCTATGGGTTCATCTATGGTTCATTATAAAGAAAATCAAGTTGACCGTTCAAGCTAACCAACGTCGTTTGGTTTGATATTCCCGCTTGTAAATCAAGTTTTGTTCGTTAATGAGAGCTTTTTTTCCTTCTCCCACATTTCGGAAACACTACATTCTTTTATTTTCGCCTAAGTTTTCGAGTTATTTACTTTCATGTTTTTACAGTAGATATTATTCGATTTATGGAAAATTCGACTTTTTGATATGGGTTTGTTTCCTTTACAGTATGTGGCCCCCAAAACGGCGATCAAATTTGAAATTTCTCTCAAATCTAGAGGAAAAGAGATTTTACAAAAATTTTTGCTGCATGAAAACCTTTAACATCTCTACTTTATTTCCTGGAAGTTCTTTTTCAAAATTTTCAATTTCAACTATATTTTTCAATCGCTTAAAGATAGGTAGCTTTTTTCTAATGGCCCCCAAAACGGAGGTTTGAAATTTTAGCGATTTCTCGAGATATCTTTAAGATATGAATACAAAATTTTGACCATAGTTTTGAAATGTGATTTAGAGGGTTTTGGGAATAAATTTGTTTAATAAAATTTTTACAGTATACCCCTGGTTGTCAAAATGCAGGTTTGGGGCCCCCAAAACGGAGGTGTAGTTAAAATCAAACTATTAAGCCCAGTGGTAATAGGGGGAAAACTATGAACATATTTGTGTTTTCCCTTAAATTTACGACCCGATGGATGTAAAATTTATGACTTTTTATGAAATATTTCAAGATTTTCGATATTGCAAAGTCCAAACTGAAATTTTAGAAATTTTCAAAATGACAATTTTGATTTAACAACGTCTTACTCAAGTTTTTGAAAACAAATCTCTTTTGAAAATAGTTCCATTCATGTATGGAATAAGCTGTGAAAATTTTAGAAAAAAAGCTTAACTGAAACTGAAAATATTAAGCTTTAAAGATATTTTTCTCCTATATTTTGCAAAAAAATGACAGAATTTGCCGTTTTTGCTGATTCAGCGAAAAATTTTATATATAATGTTAATTTTTTGTTATAAACTATTAACTCAAGGTGATAGGAATAGAATTCCAAGATTTTTTGCTTTTTCTCATATTTAGAATTTTCGGTTTTGTCAATGCTGATTCTAGGGCTCCAAAATACTGGTTGACCTTCAAGATGCTATATCTTTTACCCAGCCTCTAAAGTCACAGATGTATTTGCATTTTCTGAAAGGCATTAGGTGTAGAAAGTTTCCTATACCCCGTTTTCATAACTTATTTTCAATATCCAAGGAGCTAGAGTTATATGCAATTTTTATCTAATTTTGGTGTTAAAATATTTCCTTTGTTTCCTGTTTATCTCGACACATATCTTCTTGGATCATTGTATGCAAAAGAATGGATGAAAATGAGACTAGTTTTGAAAAAGAAATCAGACAGACTGAAGCTTTCATCGACAAACAGTTCACAGACGCTCTGAAAATTGAAGTTCTTGATGAAATAAAGACATTCGTATCAAGAAAAATAAAAGATGAACTTGAGTTTCTGAAACCGTTGAATCATGAAAATTCTTCAAGACATGAACAAAGTTACCATACTGAAGAAAAATTTATTGACCACTTGAAAAGGGAGGTAGAATTTTTAAGGAGGCAGCTTGAAAATCGGGATGATATCATCTACACGCTTCTACAAGAAAAGTCCTCTGTAAATCAAAACATTAAAAAAGACACACAAAATGACGAATTTCTTTTACCGAAAAATCCTATTAAGCCTATTAACAACGCTCAACTTGGAAAAATAACACTTGATAATCGATATGATGCACTTTTCATTCAAGAAAATGATAATGAGAATTTAATTGCTTCGGAACAAAATGATAATGTTACAAGGCGTAAGTCTCGCAATAATAATAACAAAAAGAGAAACTCTGTTAACAATAATAATGATAACAGAAAGACTGTTGCGGTTGTTGGTGATTCAATGATCAAATACATCAAAGGTTTCAAACTATCAAATAAGTCGAACAAAGTTGTTGTGAAAACTTTTCCTGGGGCTAAGGTGGATTGTATGAAACACTACATTAAACCAACACTAGATAAAAAGCCGGATGCTGTTATCATACACTGTGGGACAAATGATCTGAAGCTAAAAGAGCCTGAAGACATAGCAGAGAACATCATAGGATTGACGAAAATGGTGAGCGAAGAAAGTAAAGAAACTTGTATTTTGGTATCTGGCATTATCCCAAGAGGTGATGATTTAAATCGAAATGTTAAGAAGGTTAATGAAATTCTGCAGAAAAAGTGTAATGAATGCAATGTTGGCTTTATTGACAATGAAAATATCGACCCTGAAAGACACTTAAACAACAGCAAATTGCATTTAAATGTACATGGAACCAACGAGCTACAGAAAAATCTACAATATTACATTGATTGTTGACATGACCAGCATGAACTAAATGGACCTAGCCTCGATGGTAAGACAAAGTCTGTGAATCCTCTCGAAAATCTTAAAAATGAAAGTGGTATCCTTTTTACTTATCTTAACATTAACTCCTTGAGGAACAAAATTGAAAACGTCAAAGATAAAATCCTTCCTTTTGTAGATATCCTGTGTGTCGCCGAGACAAAGCTCGACTCCTCTTTCACCAAATCTCAGTTTTTTGTCAAGAACTTCAAAAAACCAATACGACTTGACTTTTCCAAAAAGAGTGGAGGTCTTTTGCTTTATGCAAAAAAGATCTGCCACTTCGACAGCTAAACGATAACCTACTCTCGCAGGGAATCGAATGCTTGACGCTTGAACTAAATTTGAGAAAATCAAAATGGCTTATTCTTTCGATTTATCGAAATCCAAGCCTTCAAAAACTTAAGCCTTTTCTTGAGGAGTTGACTAAAGTTCTCGATCACTACGGTGCCTCGTATGAAAACATTTTAATCTTTGGCGATTTTAACGAGGAGATCAGATAAAAATATGTTAAAATTTTTAGATTCTTTTTCCTAAAATCTCTAATAAAAAAACCGACATGCTTTAAATCAGAGAACGGTAGATGCATTGATTTGATCCTTACAAATCGGCCCCTTTGCTTCAAAAAAAGTGGTTCCTTCGATACAGATCTCAGTGATTACCATCATTTGATATATAGCATGTTCAAAGCTAGTTTTAAAAAGGCCCCGCCTAAAGTTATAGAATATAGATCTTTTAAAAATTTTGATGAAAAGTTTCCGGTCGGATCTTTGTCGAAACTTTGATTGCGACTTTTCAGATTTCGAAACTTTTAGCAACACCTTTGAAAATATTCTTGATACCCATGCACCAATGAAAAAGCGAACCATCCGGGGAAATCAAAAACCCCATATTACAAAAGCTGTTCGAAAGGCAATTATGGTTCGCACCTTCTACAAAAACAAAGCAAAAGCGACCGGAAACACACATTATAAAATTTTATATCGCAAACAAAGAAATCTTGTTGTAAATTTAAATAGGAAAGCAAAAAGAAAGTACTTTCATGATCTAGGGACATCGCAAAGCTTTGGAAATCAGCGAAGCCCTATTTTCTGAAAAGATCCAAAATCATGAAAAAATCTTTTTGCTTGAAAATTCAAAACTGATAGACGATGAAGCCACCATCGCTAAAATTTTAACAACTTTTTTGTAAATATCGCGTCAAATCTTGGTCTAAAAACTTCAGATTCCAATCTTCCCACAGACCTTGAGATTGATTCGCTGTCGAACCATCCAAGTATTATACGTATCACTGAATCCATGTCTAAAAACAAATCTTTTTCCTTCAGTGATGTAAAGCCTGAAGACACACATCGTGTCATACTCAAGCTAAATCAAGATAAATCTGTCAGCGGTCCTTTCTCAGTGAAATTAATAAAAATGGTTTCTGATATACTGTCAGAACCATTATCAAAACTCATAAACCTTGCTTTCAATTCATGCAAATTCCCCCAAAGTCTTAAGAAGGCAAGGGTTACTCCTGTTTATAAAAAGGAAGATAAGTTTCTGAAGAAAAATTATCGACCAATTAGTATTTTACCAGCTTTTTCTAAAATTTATGAGAGAATAATTCATAACCAACTCTCTTCCTACTTCGATGACATTTTCGATTCAAGACTCTGCGGGTTTAGAGCTAAACACAGCACTCAGCATGCATTAATACAAATGATTGGTCAATGGCATCAAAGTCTTGATGGGTCCGGAAAGGTGGGGGCAGTTTTGATGGACCTGTCGAAGGCTTTCGATTGCATTGATCACAAACTTCTGGTTGCAAAGCTCAAAGCCTACGCAATTGATACAAAGAGTCTTGAACTATTGCAAAGTTATCTGAGTAATCGCTATCAGAGAACAAAAATCGGCTCTGAATACAGCGAATGGCAAGAGATCACTCTAGGTGTTCCACAAGGCTCGATTCTCGGGCCTCTTTTATTTAATATTTTCATAAATGATTTATTTCTTTTTATTGTAAAGCTAGCATTTGCAATTTTGCCGATGATAATACCTTACACTCGTGTGCTGAAACTCTTGCAGAAGTCATCTCGAATCTAGAGTTTGACCTAGAAATAATCTTAGACTGGTTTTTAAACAACTACCTTGCTGCAAATCCTGGTAAATTTCAAATGCTAGTTTTAGGAAATCAGAATATTCCTATAGAAATCACTGTCAGAAATGTAACTATAAAATCTACGAATTCTGTTGAGCTTCTCGGTATTACCATTGATAACAATCTCACTTTCGAATTACATATCAATGATCTTTGCTCTAAAGCTAGGTCGAGAGTCTGGAGTCTGAACAGAATTCGCAATTATTTAAATTTTGATCAACGAAAGTTGATATTTAACGCTTACATCATGTCAACATTTAACTATGCACCAATAATTTGGATGTTTTGTAATAAAACTACATATGAAGAAATCACCAAAGTCCATAAACGGGCATTGAGAACATTACTTTGTGATTTCATAAATGACTATGAGGTTTATTGCAAAACGCCAAATGTAAAACGGTTCATGAAATTCAGCTTTGCTTTCTACTTTGTGAGTTTACAAATCTGAAAATAAATTAAATCCAAAGTTCATGCAACAAATCTATATAACGAAGGAAATAAATTTAACTTCCGAAACAAAGTTTTGATGACAATACCTAAGGCTAAGTCTCAACGTTTTGGAACTCAATCCTTTTTATTCCGAGGAAGCCTGATCTGGAATCAAATCCCAGAAAAAATTAAGCTCAAACCATCAATCGATTCTTTCAAATCCTCGCTGAAAGAAATAAACCTTACAAATGTTTGTCTTTGTAAAATATGTATATAAAAAAATTTTTTTATCTTATATATTCTTTATTATAGTATTGCGTATTTCTCTACAGTTGGTATTAATTAGTATTTTATTATAACTATGTCAGACCAACATTAAATAAATCGGAAAATAAAAAAAATAGAAAATAAAAAAAATTAGACGCAAATATGTTATTTTGAATCTGTCTCAAACCAGCAAAAACATGCTCATTTTTAAGTATAACCATCATTCTTTCAAAATAAACAAAAATCGTTTAATTCTGATAAATCTACAAGTCAGAATCTTCATTTTAATGAAAACCTCCGTTTTGGGGGCCGTCTCCGTTTTGGGGGCCATATACTGTAGTGGGTTAAATATATCAACAAATAACTCGAAAAGGTTAAAGGCACGAAAAAAAAACCGAGTTGAAAAATGCCAAATAACTCGAAAAGTTAAAAGGTAAAAAAAACTCGAGTTATTACTTTTGTGGTGACGTCATATTCAGTTTATGACTTCAACACAAAAATGATAGCTTGAGTTTTTTTGGTGCCATTAACTTTTCGAGTTATTTGATAAATTTTAACTCGTTTTTTTCGTGCCTTTTTTTCGAGTTTTTTGATAAATTTTTTTCAGCTAGGATAAAAATGAAATAAGAACATCCAAAGGCTTCAAACATTTTGAATGTTATAAAAAGTCTTATAGAAGAAAAGGTATTCAGAGAAGTGTCCCTTTAGTTTTTAGGTCTTTTTATTTCCAATTTTTTTTTAACACGTTGGAAAAATTATCTCAAGTGGAACAGTGAACAAGAAATATACATCATTATTTACTCCGATTAATCTTTCTTTCTTTATTGTTTTGTTTTCTCTTCTAAGGTTTAATTATTTACAATTCCGATTTCGTTTATTTTCTAAATAAATATATATTCAATATTTATAGTACGTTGACAAGATAATGAGATACATGACATAGAATAACCACAAGTAAAGTACAAGTAACCAAATCTTAAAACTCTTAGAGGATACACAGTTTTGTATAAGAGTTTTTTGGATATATTTCTTTCTTCAATATGGGAATTTCTTAGATTTCAATTTTTTTTTTTTTTTTTAATTTTAAGACACAAAGCTAAAAAATTTGGAGAGTCACGAGAGTCGCTTCGATTTATATAATTCTTATAAAAAACAGTGTACGTCAGAGCTTCAAAACAATTAGTAGCATTTACCAATTAAATTGAGTGAGTTGTTGAACACAAAGCTCTATATTGGGCACTAATCCTCAGAGAAGGTACATGAATATTCCCATATGAAAAGAGGGGTTTTAACCAAATTATGAATACACAAAACTAAATAAATATCTTTGCTTAAAGTAGATTAATTTCAACTGAGACATTTCATGATAGAAATGAGCCATCGTAAAGACAAGAAGAATTCTAGCTTGAATTTGCCTGAGCCTAAATTTATCACCCACTGTTTTAGTCGAATGGCCATTTGTGGAACGATAAACAAAAATTGACTAAGAGTATCTAAAGAAAAAGTGTGTGTAAAATGTTACCCCTGTGTAATGTACTAAAATCCCCCTACTAATTAAAAAAATGATCTTTAATAATTATTTCCATAGCCAAGCCAGGAAATTTTCGAAAAATATAAAAAAATAAATAAAAGGTAACCCAATCTGTAAAAAAAAGATTCTTAGCATTCTTTGATAAAGAGAAAAAACTGAAACCAGACCTTTACAACACTTAGTATCTAAAAAGTCTTCACGGAGATGATAATGACGAAAAATTTTGCTTGCTTGGTTTGTTTTCGAAGTCAGCGAACGTTCGCCAGTGGACATGAACATATCAAGGTCCCGGTAGATCCGTTTGAATTTAAAATGTACCGTATTCTTTGATAGCTCCGTGCTTAAGGTTGGCACTATTATGTAAAGCAGAACGTCCTTTTGGGAGTTCCCATTCAATCAGAGTCTCGAGCAATGTTTTGTATTCACAATGTAAGGCTTGCAGTATCTCATGCGTTGAAGGAACCAAAGCAAAGAGATCAAATTATTTCTTGTGTAAAAATCATAATCATGTTAGATAAGGTTGTACAGCTGCTTGTGACTCAAGTTGATGAAAAGGGATAGTTGGATTTGTCTCCCACCACCTTCTTGATATGATTTTTAACATTATTGAGATATCGATATTATTGAAAACGGACATTATAAAAACACCGACATTATGGTTCGACATCCAGGCAACAACTCGAAAAACACAAAACCAAATATGGAAAACAAGAAATATCCAATAGGCCGATGGACATCTAAACTCTTTCGACAACAAAAATTCTCTGGAACCAAATTTGTTTCCGGTGAAACTAAAAATTTCTGTACATTACACCCGATCATTGTTGATCCCCATTTGTCGTGGCAAACACGAAAAAATTTTCTATGTAGTCATAGTAACAGGCGATTAGTGAACAGTTCTAATATCAATATTTTTCTCATCAAGTTCGTCTTCTGAGTTTTCATTGAGTGTCGGGTTATCTGACAATGCTTTCTTCGCTCGGTAAGCTTCTCGTTTAATTGCAACATCCAATTCTTCAGGGATGTCTGGTACCAAGAAATCAATGAAATGATGCGTGGCAAAGATGAAATGCTAAAAAAAGAATAACATTGATGAAAGAAATGAAGAATTTAAAACAACTTCTCAGAAAAGTGCTCTATACCAACAAGTAAGCAGAGCAAATTTCAATTTAAAATACTAATTTATAATATTGACGAATGAAATACATTGAAAAATTCGAAACGCTTCATATAAGAGAAGTTAAACGCTTTTTTTATGAGAATAATTTTATGAGAACGTGAGGCTGAAAACTGGCCAAAATCTAAGAACAAGTTAAGAAAAATCTGATATTCAGCTCTAGAGAATATTTTAGAACAAACTAAATAAAACCAGGACCGAATCAACAATATAGAGAGATAAACTAAGGGGTTTATAGTCATTGTAATCTTCCCCCAATTTTTATTTATGAAGGCTCGGAAAAATATTACGAGAAGGCTGAAAATCTCAATATATTAATAACCTATATATAATATAAATATACTGGTTCTTATAAAAACGCGTGTACGCCACTGCAAAATAATCAAATCTTTTAAACTATTTCAAAGAATCGAATCTTTTGAATTTTGTCTTTGTTTCAGTAAGAAGACGTACATCACTGTCAAGAAAGTCTAATCATGTAACGTAAACTCCTCATCTCTTTCGGTTTCAACTGCCTCTTCGAATTCCAGGAAAGTTTGTGAGTAAACACTTTTAGAATTATAAATTCGTACAGTTTTTCAAACATTATGACAGATTTCTGTTCCGGAAAAGTCAAAATATACAATGAAGGTCACTTAACTGCGCAAGTTGTTAGGGTTGTACAAAACTTTTTGAAAACAAAATCTAAAGATAACGAATCACTTGAAGGATAATTTTACCTCAAAAACAATGACAAAGCCGAGCTTCAGCGCCAACAAATGCCAATAAAACTTCGATAGAGATCCATCTTCATCTCGGAAATCTCGATACCTTATGAGAGAAATAAAATAAGAAGAGTTGAAAGAAGCAAAGAAGATCAAAGGACTTTTTGAATGATGAATTCGTGCATGCTAGACGACTAGTTCAGACACAGTGCAAAAATAATGAAAGGGATAAGGGTAGTCTGTATAAAGACTATGAAAAAGGACACTTTAATCTGAGATTTTAACGAAATTGGATCCTTCTCGGCAATATCAAACTCATTGTTCGCGCAAAGAATACAATTTTAACCCGAGGTAGGAAATTTTCTCTTTCAAATCATAGAGAATAAAGATGTGACGTCTACCTGCAAGGTTCACCAGTGGTATTTGGAGGTGCGTGAGCCAATGAGAAATCAAGATAACCATCCAGTGATCCATTAGGAGAGACTGTCGAACGGTAGAGTAGCTTCGGTAAAAAGTTCGACGTGAAAGCTATTAGAAAAGCCTGTAAAAAAGAAAATAGAAGAAATTTTTGTATAAGAACAAACTAGAGAACAAGTTTAGAAGTAAGAACATTTTAATGCTTTCGGACTCTAAACACTCAATTTCTTGGGAAAATGGAAAAGAATACTCATTAAATAGTGAAGAACATTTTAAGAACATTTTTAGGAGTTTCAAAAAATTTTGGATGTTCTTATAAAAAACGTGAAATCAGAATGAATAAGCTGGTTTCCCTCAGCTTACAAAAAATAAACTTAAAGGTACACTTTGAAAAATGAAAGAATTTCGGCGAAAAAATAAATGTCAAAAATGCAAAATTCACGAAATAAAACCCTCGTATCGGACTAGCTAGGTAATAGTTAAGGTAGTACATAAAAATCGAAAACTATAAAACCGGAAAAATGCTGAAAATATTATACTTACATTGGAGATGACAGCTATCTTGGCGACTGCATCCAGAATATTATACCAAATTCCTAAGTCTTGTGCACGGTCGGCGATCGGCCGCCTCGACTCACAGATCAACTTATTTGAATCGATACGGATTTCAAAAATATTGTTAGCAAGAGCAAAGAATGGTGCAAGAGGGAATGCTGCCACGAAAATGGTGATGAAACCAAATTGAATAACTAAAAGAGACAAAATGTGAAGTGGGTTATTAGTTAGGTTAATTTTCTTTATAAGCGACCAAGTGGCTGAGACTCGAGCCCTATAATCAGCCAAATACTTTTTACAATCTAAATATGGCAAACGATAGAACGATAGAATTTCGATCAAAAAGAAAAATCAATGTCTGTTTTTAGATTCGCACCTATTAGCATGGACATTGTACAATATTAGGGATGGTTATAGCACATTTCTCAAAAATTAAGCTGAAATGCTGAGCAATTTCAGGCCTGAACCCGAAATCGAGGAGGTTTCTTATAGGAAAACAAAATATATAGAAAACTTTGGGACTTATGTCTAATTTAGGTTCATTTTTTTGCAAATTTTGTAGTCCCATGTAAGTGCCATTTTTTCGAAGTTCAGTGGCACAGTCCCCGTTGATCGACAAGGGTAGTACTCCTCCCCGGGGGAGTTGCATGAACCCGGGTAACTAGAGTTTCGAGCTGACGGGTATGTGCCACCCGACTTTCAACCCGCAGACCCTTAGCGAGACTAGTAACGAGGAAAAATTATTAAGGTTTGAATTTTACGATCCTTTTTGGGACTAATTTGACCAAATTCCGTTCTTTTCAGGGGCAAAAAAACAAAAAAATGAAATATTCCTATTTCATCGACGCTTAATAGGACTGAAAATTAATTTTCTAGTTTTTAAACCCTTACAGGGGCAGTACAAAACATGAGCGAAATCGAATGCTTACCCATTTCAAGGTATTCGTCAAACAACCCTTCATTTTCCACCAGTTCGTAATCATCCTCCCATCGTGGTTTCAAATCTACGGCTTTCTTACCACGCTTACGTTTTTTCATCTTCTGTTTTATCAACCTGAAGGATTGAAAAGTTAAAAATTTCAATTTTCAAGTGATACTCTTTTTTTACAAGAACCAGTAAATATTGTCCGAGCCTCGACAAGTGCTTTTGCGATTTTCAAGCAGAATTGCTTGGAGTAGAGCTCTTTTTTCTTAAGTAACTTCCAGTGTTTTATCAAGCATTTCCGTCCATGATCGTAGAAAAGCTTTTATGCCACCTCTAGAATTTTAGAAAAAAAAACTTGAAAACAATTCAAAACCGTAAAGTCTTACGGTATCATGACTTCTTTGACGTTTCCAATGATTTGTTTACCGACCATGATAATGACCAATTGTTGTGCTAATTCGATCAAACATCCACCAGGCCCACACTAAAAGGCGTACAAGAAAAGTATTCTACTCAATTCGGGATAACAAGACGTATACTTACTGCTTTCATCAAGTAATCTGAAATAGATCCAACTTTGAACATCCTATAATTTGGGCTCTTTTAGAATGACCTCAACGATTATAGAAGTAGTTTACACCAAAACTAGCAAAATCAAGCCTGTTGGAGCGCACTTTTTAAATGAATACAGTCTTCTGTTTGCAATTCAAAACAGAAACGGAGCGATAACTAAAAAAATTCAAGTTTTACCTCTTCCATTCTCAAGCCAAACAGTTTGGTATAATTTCCTGGGTATCCAATAAACCTTAGAAAGAAACGGTGGATTAATGAGATGAAATCGGCTGAGCAAGAGACAAGGACAGCTCGCAAAGAGAGAAGCCCCTCGGTTATCACAAAATTATCTTGCCGAAGATTACAAAGGTTCACCATCAAAAACACGAATTCGATAGACTAATTCGAGACCATTTTAACTGAAAACAAAAGAGAATAGGTCTAACCCTATTATTATCAGGCTTTTTCGGATTTTGTATTCTCAAGGGGGGGTGTTTTCCACCAGCCTTGCATAACTTTTCATCTAGAAAAGGTATGGACTTGAAAATTGGCACAAATGTTCTCTACCTTAAAAGGAGTTCATAGAAAAAAATTTGGGTTGATGGCGTCATCATAAAGGTGATGACGTCATCACAAAGTTTCACAATTATCGCTGACCAATGAAAAAGTACTATTCAATAAAATAGCAATTAAAGTTGAACGAATGGAGATTTTTCAATTCTGTTTTGAATTTCTAAAAGCCAAAAGGAATACCTTTAACATATTTGCCGGTTTTTAATATACTAATAAAATCAAGGCTTAAAATCCATGCAGAAAATGAGTAATTTTTTTCAAAAAACAATGACGTCATTTATGATGACGTCAGCAGTTTTTGAAAAATTTTAAAATATTTTTGAAAATTTATTATTGATACCTAAAACCTGTCAAAATTTGAAGTCAATTGGATACCTAGATCAAAAGTTATGCTAAATTTAAGATTTTGGGATTTTACAGGGTTTTAGCTGGATTTTATGATATGCCTGCACAAAAAAGTCATAAAACCTGATCTGGTCGGTGTATAATTGTAAAATTTGGTATACATGCTGCTACTAGGATTATATTAAAAGTCAACAACTTTCAGAGTGTTAAAAAAAATTTTCAATGAGCTATTAGTAAAAGAGTGCCAGCCTGGTGGAAAACACCCCCCCCTGATAAAAATAGGGCTAATTCTTCTGAATTCTCGTCGTGAACACGATTGTTTTGTTTCAGCAAGGAAAACGTTCCAAAAAGCCGTGAAATTCAACAGACATGACAGATCTTTATACTTAGTGTTCAAAGCAAGGTTTTTAGTCTGATAAGGAAAACGGATTTTATACAGCAAATACTTTAATCGGATTAAATTTCGCGAGATTAAATTTCGAGAGCGAAAAAAATCGCGAAATTTTCTGGATTTAATTTTGCGAGTCAGGGTATTGAAAAATTTCGCGTGGATTTAAAGTCTGTCTCAAAATAATTTGCAGCTGGAGACAAAAATGACTGTAACTTTTGATAGAATTCGAATCAAGTTGCGATTTTGTGCTCGTTAAAAAGATATTCGTGAGTGGAATATTATCAAGTAAAAAATTTGAGAAAAAAAAAGGAAAATGAAAATGAAAAATGAAGAAGAAAAAAATCAACTTTTTGTCGAAATGTGGTATAATTACCATTTTCACAGGAGTGACTCTTCAATCTTAGATCATCATCACTGTAAAAAAATTTTTCAAAAATATTCATTCAATCAAAAGATATCAAACAAAGTTTATTGCAGGTTGGTCGACAAAAGGCTGTTTTTTTGTCGTTTATTAACGTTTTTTACTACTTTACAGAGTCAACCAGCAATAAACTTTGTTTGATATCTTTCGATTTAATGAATATTTTTGAAAACTTTTTTCACAGTGATGATGATCTAAGATTGAAGAGTCACTCCTGTGAAAATGGTAATTATACCACATTTCGACAAAAAGTTGATTTTTTTCTTCTTCATTTTTCATTTTCATTTTCCTTTTTTTTTCTCAAATTTTTTACTTGATAATATTCCACTCACGAATATCTTTTTAACGAGCACAAAATCGCAACTTGATTCGAATTCTATCAAAAGTTACAGCCATTTTTTTCTCCAGCTGCAAATTATTTTGAGACAGACTTTAATTTCGCAAATAAGCCTGAAAACAGCTGAAAAATAGCCATTTTTTGCCAAAAATTGAGACTTTAGATTGGTTTCTCCACCGAAAATGCGATTTAAAAATTTCTATGTGGATTTAATTTCGCGAGTCAGGAATCTCACACGTTTTCGCGAGTTTTAATTTCGCGAAAGTGGCAAAAATTCGCGAAATCGCGAAATTTAATCTCGCGAAAGTTAATCCGATTAAAGTCAGTGCAAAATTTTGAGTTATGCAGAATTTTAAGACAGAAAAGTCTTTACTTCTCTAAGACGTAAATCTGTATGAGACGGATGATAAATATATTCAAAATACGGTATTCAAAATTAGAGTTAGAACAGAAGAGTAAACGACTTACTTGCCCTTGAAGAAAGCAATGTAAAAGATGGATGCGTAAAAATTGACGAATTGAAAGACGAAAACTTTGAACGTCAAATTATCTTCATATTCAGTTTGTGTACGATGCATTTCTAAAAAGGGATAGTTAAAAATTAAAATTTGTACATTTATGGCTCATTTACGATTTTACATGCTTGTAAACAATTGTATATTTTATATTAAAGACAATGTTTTTATGATATTCAACGTAGGCGCATAACAGCACGGTTTGGGAGACCACGTCTTTCTTTATTTTTGTTTGATGATGTTGTCTAAGCAGATAATAGTAGACGCGTTTTTAACTGAAGATTAAAAGGAGACTTGGAATACAAAATGTAAAACAGAAAAACAAAAGAGCGAATACTAGTCAATCATGTTTGAAGAAGATATAGACTCGGGTGTTAAAAAAAAAGGAATTGACCTAAAATTGAAATTGTGACTAAGCTTTTTCTACCCGTGCTATGGTCTTCAAACTTCGGAAAGATTAATTAGTATATCTATCATAAATATCCACAGTGTGGATATTTGTGATATATGCGAGCAAAATAAATGGACCTTACCCCAATGAGTCAATGATTGAGCAACTTTCTCATAAACACGTGACAGGATCATGATACACATCAAATTGCAAACAGCACCCGAAGTATTGGCAATTTGTAAAGCACGTTTTGAAAATAACGGGTTGGCTGCTAACGGTCGATAGACTAGTAGTTTGTACACGATAACTCCCAACATGAAGATTAATACCAGTGATACCTATAAGAGCAAGTTTATGTTTATATTTCTTTTCTTTAAAGTCGATGTAAAGTAACGTACAAATTGTACTTAGCTCGAGGCTAATCCAATATCAATTAATTGCACTTGAGTCTCCAGAACTCGAACCTCCATAACTCGGATGTCTCCTTAAGGGGTCCCTTCAGTTAATCATGCCTTAGAAACCAATCTCCATAACTCGAAATTTCCTTAACTCGAACAAATTTTTTCCCCGTGCGTTTTCGATTTATGAAGACTCAACTGTAGTCTAGCTCGGTTTTTGCAAGGGACAAGGTCAAAAGAGAAGTCAACTAAAGAGTTCTTGCACACCCGTTATTCAAAATATGAAAACAACAGAAGAAACTTAGTTAGTTACAACAAATTGAAATCTTTCTTAAAAAGAACATTTCAAAGTCCCCGCAACACACTAAAGGTAATCAAAACTCCACGAAAATATCAATTTTGATTGGTTCAAGAATTTTCGTGGCTGGCCAACGGGAAGCCGTTATAGGAGTGCTAAGGTTCTGATTCCTCATGATTCATTGCAACCATGAAACACCCTATTAGTCTGAAGGTGTTGCAATGAAAAGAGAATCAAATTTTTCAGATGACACAAAATTTTAAGTATAGAAATGTCAACCCGTACCATAGTAATGATAATGAAGATGCCCGAATAGATCCGAGGTGCTCGATCTTTGTCCGGGAAATGTGGTTCGGGTATCCCGGTGACCGGGTTCCGTTCAACTGTAGGTGCCAGGGCTGCGAAGGTTGGCCGAGGTCTTTCTACTTCACTCTCGTAATCGAGGCAATCCCATTGGTATGCCAACGTGATTTCTTTACGTTTCCAAAACTCCAAAAAGAATACAGCTATGGAAGATGAGAAAAAATTATGAAATCAAACACGAATTTTCGATTTACAATATTTCAACGTAGTCAACGTGGCGTTACTTTTTCCTGTATTGTGTCCAAAGTAGAGTTGTAATGCGGTTCAGGTTTCAATCTAGACTCGATAACCTGCATAAGGACTCTGTTGTAAGAAATTGTTTTTGCCAAAGGGCAAATACATAAAAAGTATTCTCAATTATAGTCGAACGTGCGCACCGCACTGGGCTCAACTTCAGATTTTCCCGTTATTAGAAGGCCCAATTGTAACATTTCAGGCCCCAGGCCCCAAAAATCAAAATTTTCAAAAAATGAAAAAAACACCCCCAGATATTCACCCAAGGAACAAGTGTGCCAAATTTCAGCCAAATCGGACCGTTTTTAAAGTCTCCAAGCTGCCAGCCTCGTTTTGGTGAAAAACTCGTCCCCAGGCCCCAAAAATCAAAATTTTCAAAAAATGAAAAAAACTCCCCCAGATATCACCCAAGGACAAGTGTGCCAAATTTCAGCCAAATCCGACCTTTTTGAAGTGTCCAGGCTGCCAGCCTCGTTTTGTGAAAAACTCGTCCCCAGGCCCCAAAAATCAAAATTTTCAAAAAATGAAAAAAACACCCCCAGATATTCACCCAAGGAACAAGTGTGCCAAATTTCAGCCAAATCCGACCTTTTTTGAAGTGTCCAGGCTGCCAGCCTCGTTTTGGTGAAAAACTCGTCCCCAGGCCCCAAAAATCAAAATTTTCAAAAAATGAAAAAAAACCCCCAGATATTCACCCCAAGAACAAGTGTGCAAAATTTCAGTCAAATCCGACCTTTTTTTGAAGTGTCCAGGCTGCCCCAAAGTTTTAGCCTCGTTTTGGCGAAAAACTCGTCCCCAGGCCCCAAAAATCAAAATTTTCAAAAAATGAAAAAAACACCCCCAGATATTCACCCAAGGAACAAGTGTGCCAAATTTCAGCCAAATCCGACCTTTTTTGAAGTGTCCAGCCTGCCCTAAAGTTTTCGGACGGACGGACATACAGACATACATACAGACATTCTCAGATTATAGCTCAACTGAAGTTGAGAATTACAGAGCCTGAAATAAATACCTTTACGAAAGATGAGTGCACAAAATTATCCTTTTTTTATCAACACAGCAGGCGAGATAAGTGCAAGTGACAAAATACAAATTAGCCAGCTCGAGAATGTAAACTTTCTTAATAGTATGTGCCTTTCTTTGGTTTTTGGTGCCTACCTACTGCACGACAAAAAACGATGAGAAAAGAAAAATCTTACCCCAGAACGATACGAAAACAGCAAAGAAGACGGTTGCAGCATTATCAAACAAGTACGATATCATGGCTTGCCCACAACTGTCATCCAGCGTCCACGTTTTACATCCAATCTTTTCATCACATCTCGGACACATCGTAAAATTCTTTCCATTCGCACAAATATCCAAACTGTAGAGGAAAAAAACATGATAGATTTAACGTTTTAGAACTCTACTAGGCCGATCGACGGGGTGTGCCACCGAGGTTATAATGTAATGGAACCAACGTTAGACTCTATTTAATCATCTAGTAATCTATCCAGGTCTTTACCAAAGGCACCCTTTGGAGCTGACTTTTCAAATTTGCGCTTTTTACAAACCAAGCTGGGTCTGGTGGAGGTTAGAAAGATAGCCTGTCCAAAACAGATCAATGATCCACTTTCACCTATTCATGATATGCATCATTGCAATGTCTTCTGACATTACATCACGGATCCAAAAGCTGATTGGTTGTAAGTGACGTAAAACCTGTCAATACGTCACTTGCAACCAATCAGCTGTTGGGTCCATGGAAGAGATTGCAATGGTGCATATCATGAATATCGCCTTCTTCTCATTAAAATAATATTATCATAAATTCTATACGTACGCATCTCTGTTATCGGGGGATTTGATGGTCGCAATACCGTAAAGAAACACTAGCAATCCAACGAAGGAGGGTAACAACAACCATGCTGTATATTGACCTAAATGTGATATGATATAAAGTTAAGTGCAAAATCTTTAGCAAGCAGGAATGAGAATAGCGAGATCGAGGAAGACCATCCCAATGATGAATATAGTACATGAAGAAGTAACTTAAAGGTCTCCGATTCTGAGAAGAATTCATATTAGAAGATCGGTATAGAAAAGACATTAACAATATATGGATGAAGTCTCAGTATTTAGATTCTTCATAGTAAAGTTAAAGTTTTAATCTTCATTTTACATAACATGTTTTAGACTAGTGGGTCTTTCTAGTCTTATCAACAAGTTTTTGTTTGAAAGATATATTTTTGAATACTGACTTAGGAAATGAAAAAGTGCGACATTATCCTTCTTACCTAACCAAGCAAAGTATAAACCAATCTTTTCTCCAAAATATGCCCTATAATATAGAAATTAATTAAGGTATCATATTTGTTCTATATTCTCAAAATTAGTAGTCATTATATTATAGTTTATGTCGACGGGAATTAGGATACCAAAAGGGTGACTGTTTTGAAATAGTAGGTAGACAGATTTTATTGTGTTAAAGAAAAACAATCAATCTTTAATTTGAAGTAGGTGCAAGTTAACACAAAGATTAAAAAGACAACAAAACATCTTATAAAGAAATATTATAATCATTAGAACAATAAAAGATGGAATTTCTTAATCCATTTAAAAAACTCAGAAAAACACTCGTACCTAATGTGATCTAATGGTTGATATTTGAGCCATTTCCCCCATCTCCCCCAGTATGCTTTGAGAACTTGTCGTTGATTGAGTTGTGGTTCATCGCCAGGGCTATCTGGCCCTTCTTCTTTTGGTCTTTTATGAGGTCCCTAAAATTTATTTAATAAAATATTCTCTCCCAATGATATTAATAGATATCATGATGGATTACTCGAGATAAGAGAGATGCCAGATTTGAAGGAAAACAGACAAGTAAGTCATGAGCATGTATCCGAACTCTTTCATTTTTTACAAAAATACGAAATGATGACATCATTTATTGATAAGAAAAAACTTTTGGCTAATGAAAAATTTCAATGAAAATAAAAAAAGTTAAGTTTTTCTATACTTAAAATAAATGTTGATGAATTAAAGCTCAGAACTTACAACATGAAGTGGGTAGCTAGCAACAAAAACACCTTCCGCACACAAACGCTCGATACCTGAAAAATAATTTTTAACATAGAAAGGAAGGATTAATTTTGACGGCTTCAATTTTGATAATAAAAAATTTAATGGGAAAGTTTGAAGTTCGAAATCAATATTTTAGGACATTATTTCCTGATTCGTCAAAAAAAACATAGCTAGGTTTACTCTCCCAGCCCACATAATTTCCCTAGGAAATCATAGCACTTTTTTCCAGACAGTGGAAAAAACCTGTAAGTGAAAGTTGCTGGAAACCCCCTACAGAAATTGAAAATCGAAATCCCAGACCCCCGAATTTTCAAAAACTTCAAAATTTTTGGTTTAATCTTTAAGAGCTTGCCAAATGCTTTTTTCATCGAGGAGTCATTTGAATTAATAGCACCTTTAGTTAAAAAATAATGAGATTTTTTCAATTTTTCACTTTCTGGGTACACTATGCATGCCTTTTTTAAATCAGTCTGAAATATAAAGCTTATTTTCTCTTATATCAATAGTAAATGCTTACCAATTTCACCCTTTTGACGTTTACCATAAGGAGCTGTTTCAAGAATCTCATAACAAACTCTAGTCCTTTCTGTATCTGTAAAGTATGTTTCTGGTTTTTCACTTCCAATAAATCTACATGTAAAGAAAAAATGTAATTATAAATTAATATTTATGTTCAGGTGAATTAATCTTCCATTTATTTAATAAAAATTAGTGACAAGGAAGATGAATGTTGGAGAGACGTACCAAACTTAGCTCCCTTGAAAATAGAATTATACTCATAACAATAAGTAGTCTAAATTCTTGTTTTGCTTGTCATGTTTTGAAACAATGCTTCAATTTTACTTATATGTCGTTGATTCAGAGCACTATGATTTTTGAGAAAATTCAAGATAAAAATGAAGAAGAACAACATGAACTTTATTTATCCTTGATGCTAAAAACTTAATTTTTGGCAAATATCTTCTTTTTCAAAAATTTTTGAAGTCATTTTTGACAAAAATTATAATGGTCTTAATACCATCTTTTCAACGGTATAAAATTTGTTACTATTCAAGTATTTTGGTTAATAAAAGGCAAAAAAGAATTAGTGAATACTTAAAGCAAAAGGACTGTACGCAAGATACTATCTCACTATAATCATCTCAATTAATTGTAAAAAACTGGCTATATTTCTTACAGATGGAATTTATCTGCTTGAAAAGTACATGTGAAATAATCAGGTGGTGGATTAGGTACACCTTCAAAGAATGGATTAGGTAGATGAAATTTTGCCAACATCCTCTCTGACCAATTCACTTTATCTGTTTTCCGACGCTGAAAGAAAGACAAACAAATAAAGTGATATATGGATACAGGATTACAAGGCATGTAAATGTTTCAATTTATCATCTGTCATTTTTCGTCTCAAATCATAGATCTAAGGGGAAGTCTTATCTCAGGCTATCCATTTTTTTGGATTTTTTTCATATTTACTTCAAGAAATTAAACACAACAACAACTTCAGATACTCAAATTATATACAAATTCAATACCAGATACTTAAATTATACTCATAGCAAGAAAAGAAACTTAAAAAATACCTCTAAAGGAGCTTTAAATGATAATTCTTCAGCATAATATTTCAAAACAGGAAAAGGACAATGACATTTCACAAATGTTACTTTCGTTCCTTTGTCATCAGAGGTTTCCTATAAAAATAACAAGGTAAAAATTAAAATTTCTGACACCAAAACTACCATTCTTCATGAATTAAGTATATAACAATTATTATTATTTGACTTTTTTAAGTTGTGGAAAAAAAATCACCTCTTCTGTTTCAATTTTAGATTTCTTGAGATTCCCCAAAAAACGTTCACGAAAACTCAAATGCTTTGGATCGACTTGTTTTCCTTCTTCTTCTGTATAAACTAGCACATAATCTAAAGTAAACAGAATATAAAACATATATATCCCATAGTTCGTTCCCCTCCTTTCTTAAGGGGAGGGGGGTGACACCTTCCAAAAAGTTGAAGAAGGGGGTGGGGGGATTAGAAATTTTCATGAAAAAGGGGGGAAGGGGGGATAGTTTAAGAAGGGGGGCTTACATATATAATGTAGATTATTTTCAAGCACAGGTTATGAAATTTGGTCTTCCTGAAAGGAAGTTTTCTGTTAGAGTAGTCTGAGTCAAAAAGAAAAAAGAAATTTATTATTTCGCTTTCTCTCTAAGATATTTCAACATATAATTTGTTAGCTATTTTTGTCCAAAATCCTTGGGGGATAGGCATTTTAAAGGTTAGGGGGATGCCAAGAAGGGGGATCAGACCCCTTTCCGCACTATGTTAACCTGTAGAACAGTAAACTTAATCATTTTAAATGTTGACATGAACAGAGGGATAAGGGTAAAGTAGACTCGGTTAGCAGGGAGTGGGCACCCAGCCACCAAGTGAATGAAGAAGCACGTATAATTATCAAACAAAGTTAAACAAATCAAACAAAAAAGTACAATGTGTTTGTGTTAAAAAGCTACCTAGTAGGTAAACATACATGTGCTAAAAAAACTATTGCAAAATGTGCCCCATCAATTTATTTGTCTTATTTTGTGAAGGAAACCAAAATAAAGCTTTACCTATTTTTCTTCTACCATCCCTAAAATAGGTGCCTCTTATACCGCTCATATCTTCATCCTCGACATTCTAAATGATAAAAATTAATATTATATTCTACTTTAGTTTTAGTTTAAAAATTTAGGACACAGAGAAAGTGTTTTTTGAAGTAGGTAACTAAATTCTATACTGTAATCAAAATTAATGATTTCATGCTCATCTATCATTCTGGTTGCAACAATAGAAATGGAGACTTTCAAGGAAAAGAGAAAAAAATTCGCATACTTTATAATCTCCTGGTCCACCCTCTCCAAACGTGTTGTATCCACGATTGGACATCTCCTGAAAAAAGAATATGAAAAGATGTGAAATTGTAAGAAATCATTTAACCAATCATGAACCAATCATTTCAAATCTTCAAATTCATTTGATTTCAAATTGGCAGGCACACCCCCTAAGTAAGAATTTTTTGTCACACTTTAGATTTTTATTATTTGGCAGTCTTTTTAAATCTAGAACCATTTTCAAATATGACAGTATTTTGATGCCAGTGACATTAATGAACGCAAAAAAAGAATTTGGAGCTAAAACGAGCTAGAAAATCAATTTTTGATTTTTGAAGAAAAGGTACTTCCAAAGCTATGAAAGATGTGGATGAAAAGCTTGCCAAATGTAAGCATTGTTAAAGATAAGTTAGGTAATTCTTAGTAAGGATTATTAAGCTTTGGTATATAATTAAACTTTATCTTTGATTTTCAGAACATCTTCATTTTTTATTTCACTTGGGAGCAAGACAAAAACTTTCTCAAAAGACCTAACAAATTGAAATTTCATTTTACTCTGACCTCCTTGAGGAAAGAGATCTAATCTGATTTCTTATTGATATTTTACTCAAACATGTATGATGAAATTGACCGAACAACATTTCTGGAAAACGAAAGAGTTTTTTTAGTGTCGGAACCAAATGTTGTGTCACATTTTCATCTTATCTTTCTTTCAATTTATTAATGATAATTGTCATATTTAAGCATTCAAGCCCAAACTGACACTAAACATTATACTGTAGATAATTTGATTACGAAAATACCTCTCCCTCGATGGACTGCGAGCCATTTTCAACATTTTCATTAGAAACATTATTTGAATTTGTAGCAGGCTGTGCATTATTTCCCATAATCCATGGTACATTACAAATCAAGAGGACTAAAAACCCTACTCTAACAAACATTCTTTTGTAATTTTCACTACTTTTCCCATTATTGTACGATAAATTTTGAAATTATGTTCTAGGTCACCATTTTTACTAGAAACTAAATTTAATTTCATGTGATACCATCTTTGTTTTGAGATTAGTTCTCTTTAGTATTTTAACAGCAGCTTTTTAAATCATGCAGAAAAATAGTGCCTTTAAAATTGGTTTGTTTGATTTGCTGCAAATGTTTTGATTTTATAAACAGTGCAGTTATACACAATCAAAACACACTGGAAACCAGACTTGACCTCATTTTTTTGCAGATGATTAATATAAAATAAACAATAGGGAAAAACATTACCTTCATAATTAATGGTTTACGATGCTTTTTAGGTCTATTATTATTTTTTATCATTTTGTCTGTGTACGTTTTATTTACTGCAATATGGAGAACCAAACGTGAATTATTTTAAAAGAATTATGTCTTAGTAACAATAAACTCTCAAACAAAAACACAACTATAAATGTTTGAGTAAAAGATTCCAATTTTACACATGTGTGAAGATTTTAGTATAAAATATAACTCAAATTTCACAAATAATCAGTTTGAAAAAGCAATATGGTTGAGGTATGAACTGTGCACTTTGATAGAATTCATTCAAAATTGAATTGAGCAATCAGGTTTTTGCATGCATAAAACATTATTACTACACATAATTCAGAAATTCAATAAGAAAACATGATTTTGAATTGAAACAGTTATAAATCTAGGCTTTATGTCTAGGTTCAAAGGTTAATCTCTATCTTTTATCTATTTTTTTTCTTTCGGGTGCAGTGTATCATTATCTAATTAGAAACATTGTGTAATAGAGGACAAGCTTACAAATTGTTTATCTTTCCAAACTTAAAAAGGTTTGGATGGGTGCCCTCAAAGACCAAACTCTTTTCTGGGTATTATAAACTTTCAAATAACTTAGACTTTTGGCATGAATAGTTTGATAATAAATGGAATCTTACCAGGTAATCTGAGTTCCCAAGTGGAATTTTGTCAACAGACATATTTGTTTACTTTTTGGTTGGACCCTCTTCTCACTTCAAAAAAGAATTTTTTCAACAAACGCTCTCCACGAAAACCAAACAAAAATAGATATTCACTACATGGCTACAACTTCTCTAATATTTCAAATTGGTCCCTGGAATTTACACCAAAATTCCTTGTTCTTGGACCAAATTTTATAGCATTTTCATAAGTTTTTCCTTCGAAATTTTAATCAATATTTTTTTGGGTCATCATTTTCCAAAGGGATTCGTTCGGTTCTTTATTGTTTACATGTTTTTCCGGGAATTCCACTTTCGTTTTCAACTCTAATCCCCACAATATTTCGGTTTTGTCTTGTTTTGATAAAACGCAGAACGGCCCGAATAGAAGTAAGAAACAATCGATATTTTTTATCGCGAAGAAGAAGGACAGATGTTTTTGGTATTGTGCAAAACATTTCGGTTTCATTTTTTCTTTTTCATCTTTCTTTCAATCTCTCTCACTCTTATTTTCATTTTTCTCTCCTAATATTTTGTTGAAGAGAAGAAAGACGCTCAAGGGAAAAAATTGTTTAAAAAATTCATAAGCATTAAATCCAATAAAAGGCTTCATAAACCAAAAATTGTAGGGTATATGTTATTTTAGGCCAGATATAAAGAACCAGTAAGCTTTAGAAAAAAGTTTTCTTTCTTAACTTCCAGGTCAAAAATCATTCAGTTCATTTTAAAACTTTTCCCTTTGATTCCAGGATTTGGGCTAGTTTGCCCATGCGCGTAAGCGGAAGTGTTCAGGAGTAGTGGCAGTCTGTTTTGTGGTGTGTCAGTAATTTCAGTAATTTCTCTAATTATATGGGGTGGGGCGTACGGGGTTACGATATTAACCGTTCTTTTGTGGCCTTTTGTCGGTGTTACGAATCGATTTCAAAGCCCCGAAGAAGATAGATTTGAGACCCTTGGATACTTGGATGATAAATGAAGCCATTTAAAATTGGGAGTTTTTCCAGCGGATTTTAGGTCCCATACATAAGTTGAAAGTCCGCTGGAAAAAATCCCAATTTTGAATGGTCGATCGTTAACGAGATAAAATCATACAACAACGTGTCCAAACCTTGCAATGTATGTCTTTATGAAAAATACGAAATTTTGAATTACCCTCGTCAAAAAGAACTCCTAAACAAAAGAACTGAACTGGTTTCTAAATGCCGTCATCAAAATAAATTTTTATTAGCAAATTATAAGTCTAAAGATTGACCTTCACGCATATAGAACGTCTGTAGAGAATTTGTATTTGTATATTTTATGTTCCTAGGGATTCATTTCAATTAAACATTTTTTTTCTTACAATCAATTTTTCAACATAAAAATCATAGCATTTGTCATTTTTCATTTGATAGCTGACGATTCGTAAAGGGGCCCGTAAAAGATGAAACTTGTAGTTCTATAATTCAAATTTTGTTTTTTCTTGTACACTGTCGGCCTTAATTATTAGTCGGCCTTAATTATTAGTCAGTCCTAATTTTAGTCAGCTCGTCCAAATTTAGTCACTAAGAGCCGACTTATATATAATGAATAATAGCGGACGAAATAATGAATTGTAGCGGACGTAATGATGTGGTATTCAAAACAGTTGGTTAAGGAAAACTTAATTATAAACCTTTAATTTGGCCCAAATTTTTAGTCGGGCCAAATTTTAGTTCGAAAAATATGCCATTTAGAAACAGATAAAAAGGCTAGATTTAATCCGTAATTCACGCATTCTAAATGTGGCGTAAATCTTAGTAACTACACTTTTTCTTTCTTGACAAAGGTTGAAGGGTCCTCTCTAGAGGGGCTTTAAACTCTGGTTATAAGGTGTTCGAAGAAAAGGTGTTGATGATGTTTCGTTGTCAAACTCAAACTGGACATGGAAAAATAAGAATTTCAGCGATTTTTGCGCTGATTTTTGTTGACCGATTTTCAGGAATACTCAATAACGCGTCAAACGACAAAAGGAGTTTCAACAAAAGATTTGGAACCGATACTCTCATAACATAAATTACATGATTGAAACAAGGTCGTGTACGTATGACCTGGCTGTCCCCACGTTATCAGATAAGAGAATGTCTACTGTATTACTTATTTGGCTTTCTCTAGTCATAGAAAAAGGGGGAAAATAGTTGCGGTAAAGATAACGACTGTAAATAGCAGTTAGAATTTTCGACTTTGAAATACTTTTAATATCGACAGTACAGATAACATTTAAGTCCTGACGAGAATTTCAAATCAAAAGAGAAGTCACTGAGAAGTCAAGCCTGGAAAAACCTTGAAACGTTATAATTCAAAAGAAGATAGAATGAAAATAGAATACAAATATAAGTATAAATCAGGACAAATTAGGCCTGTCGTTAGATAACCTTTGATTCACTACTTGTTGAAGCCCAGCATATAAGTAAAAAAAAAAAAAGATTGAACGAAAAGTAAGATGAAAAATAAAGTAAACTGTAAAAATTACAAAAAATATTTGGCCTTAGTTAAGTCTGACTTTAACTTTTATTCTCATCCGAGATTTGAAGGGCTCATCCGAGATTCAAATTTTCTAAAACGTATCATATCACGATTTGATTATTTACGTTTTCTTTTTCATTTTCCATAGATTTATAATCTTTTATACATTCTCCTCGAAAATATATTTTCAACAATAGCTTTATGAAGGATGCGAAAAAAATTTCTTGAAAATTTCTTTTTAGGAAATCTACAGATAAATACCCATTAAGTGCTAATAATAAAAACATGCTGGAGACTTCGGAAATTTCTAAACGATCTTATAAAAAAGTCACTGAGACGAAAAAAAAAAAAACGTGCAAAATTCTAGCCAGATTCAACTTTTTTTAAGTTTCTCCAAAATGCCCCCCAAAAATACAATTCATTATTTTTATATAAAAATACAATCAATTTTTTTAAATCAGTCATTTTTAAAATCTAAACGACCCATAATTCAATGTGTGAGCAAACAGAAATACACGTTTTTTTGTAAGAATGAACTTTATAAGAATGTCCATAATGAAAATGGTCAAAAAATTAAGAATATGCTAAGAATATCACCATCATGGAATTTGGCCACTCATACTAAGAATGCCATTTTTAGAGCATTCTTAATTATAAATTGCCAATTACCCTCAAGGCTCATTCCTTTCACAAAAATGCCATTTTATGCTTGAGACATATGTACTAAATGTTAAATCTAGTCTGAATTAGGATCATAACCTAAGAAATGCTGTAAGAAATATTTTAGGATGATTTTCCCAAAAAAGTTAAGAATATGGATTTACACCATTCTTATAAAAAAAGCATGTACAAAAACGAAGTCGATACTTTAAAGGTTGCTAGTCACAAGTCCCTAAATTGAAGTTTAGAAATATTGCTAGGTTATGTATTCAATGTGATGTCATACAGGAAACCCAAAAATGATTTAAAAATCTTACAATATCGTTCTTTTCCGGAGATTTTGGACCAATGCCCGTTTCCTCTACGGCTTCTTCCATATCTTGATGTTGCAGTTCTGTATACTTTGTGGCATTTTTATCCCCATCAGGGTTCCCACTGCTTGCATTCTTTTTCTTAGCACTCCCACCGGGGATTTTCAGCTTCATCCCTTCTTCGCGTGCTGATCTCAACATTAAGTTTTGAAAGAGTTGAGAGAGGGAATATCTTTTGAGAGAAGTGAACACGAAACTCTTTTTCGCGTTGTTTTAAAAATAATTTCACAACCAAAATAATATGAACAAAACTCAGCAAAATGCAGAGCTCAAAATCATTTCACACCAACTAAAGTTTTCAAACAAAAGTAAGTCATAGCCAAATTCAACAATACGTACTCTGCTATCCTCTATCTTTGCCTTTTGTTTTAAAGTAAAACTGTATTGACAAAATTGTCATAATATTTTGTAAAATACAGTATATATGGTTTTATCTATCCTACATTTTTGTAACTCTCAACCATCTCTTCGTCTCTTAACTTATCTCCCTTCTGTTATGTGAAACCTCAGATAATACCTATACATCTACTACATCTTACTTTCATTAAATTGAATTTAAAAAAGTATAAAAAAAGACAGTCATTCCAATTTAAGAAACATATTAAGTTAGAATATCACTGCTACACTTTATCCTGACGAGATCCGCATGCTTACAGCTTTCCTTCCAAATCACATCACACAGACATCACAGAAAGATAATTCACATTTTCATAAACAGAGTTCGATTGTTTTTCAAGATTAAGTAGTTTATCTAATTGTCAAGGTAGTTAAAAAAGTAATACGGAATGCATTGATCGTAATTAAGGTTAATCGTCCATGACAAACTTTTTCCCATTCTGTTATTAAATTCGATTAATTTGTTTTGTTTTATATGGACAGGACCGCAACACTTACTTAAACCCGGAACTCATTTTCTATCTACTCGACACGGACGTACTTACGGCTATCTTTCCAAAAGATTGCCCATCATTTGAACACGAATTGACATCATAATTTTGAGATCTGACAAGCCAGATAAATTGGATGTTGAGTGAACTTTCGGAAAGAAAACCGTAAGGACGGTACTGAACCTTAACAACCAATTTCGGAACCAGGCTTTACCGATAAAAAGACTTAAAAATTTCAAATCGAATTTGAGATGGGAAGTCGGTTTAGGCCCATGTTTCACCTTGGTGTTATTCTTGTTCATACGTAGTTTATTAGTCCAAATTCTTAGGACGACTACATCGTTCAGTTTATAAAAGCCAGTTGTCTATATTTGCATATCTCTAAAATACTGAAAAGTTCTACATGATAGTATCATGATTGAGTTTACTTTCAAATCCGTTTGAAAGAGTCGTATTCAGATCAGGACCCGTAGTTATTCAACTTAGATCGTTTATTTGATCTGATGGTTGTGATGTCAATTATTCTCTCTCGGGTAATTTTGGCATGTCTCAAAAACTGAAAATTACCATAATTTTTAGATGCACACGCAGAAAACGACAAAAAAATGCTGAATCGAATTTATGATTTTTTAAACCTTTAAATCTATCATTTTGCCGCCAATTGCGCACGGGCATTTTTTTCCGTTTTAACCTCAAAACCGTCCCAGTCATTTATTTGGTCATTTTCTGTCGACTAATGCGATCTAAAAATTATGGTAATTTTAAGACATGCCATAACTTACCCGAGCTCTTTTTTTACACGCAAAAGGAGCGAAAATGATCAGTCTTTAAAACAGATCAAAATAAAATGGTGATTCTCAAACTTATTCAACTACATTTCCCAATGAGTTCAAATTAGTTTCATCAATGGGGACGAAATTTCACATTTCTCACTGGAGATGATTCGTTGGCCCATTTTCCAGTACAGGGCCCACGCCTCACTTTTTTCAAATAAAACAATATTCTAAAACATCCCGGTTTATACTTTCAATAGCTTCGTTTCTGGGCAAAGTCAGTCTGAAATATCGTCATTTCAAGACATATTAGAGGAAAAGACCATGGTTGCTCCTCCTTAGCCACTATATTTTTGGTCCCTTCCACTTTCCGGATCATGGCGTGTGCCCTTAAGTAGGAAGGAAAGTCCCACTGGGTTTCCAAGCCAAGAATGCGTTGCCTGATGAAAAATTTATGAATCAATGAGGCAATATTATGGAAAGAATGTTGCCTACCATGGTGGGGCGACGAAGAAAATGTTTCACTTTTTACACCCTCAAAACACCTCAAAACGTTATCTAATTGGGGAGAATAATAGTTTTTATGGTTTGATTTGGTCTGTTAAAAGTTGTTCTAATGTACATAAATTTCAATATGGCATGGGCTGCAAAAAAGTGGGAGGGGGCGTTGACGGGCCCATGTGAAAATTATAGAACAGTGGGGAAGAAGTAATAAAGAAAATCTTACATAGACGTCAAGTTTTGTAGAATCTTCATAATTCTGTTGGGCGGTTAACATTCCTTGCGATGGTCTTTTAATCAACAACTTAATAGGTGGAGGATTTACTTCTTGTTTTGAACTTTTCTCGATTGAGTCGAGTATGGATCTTGCAGTAGCTCTGTAAACGTTTGTGAAGTCGATTGAATTGACCTAGAAAAAAAAAAACCATAAATTTCAAAAATTTTAATATGTACAGTTGAGAGTCGACCTGTCGTAGTTGAAGCTCTCTATTATGACTCAAACGATCTTTGTGGTTTATAAGGTGGACCGAAGTATCGTTGATGCTTGAATTAAACAGAGTCTGTATTAGAATGTTATTCGCAATTTTCAGACTTATTTTTGATATCCTCAGAAAAGATGTTATGACAAATATTACAAATACCTTTGATCATTATCACAAAACCACCAAAATTTAATAAATACATTTATAATATCCTTTTGGGTCAGTCGAAAACCTGACCTACCTCTGTGGCACGATCATATGGCCTACCTTATGGCCCACCAAAAAAATCAATTTAGACGACCTTAGACCTTTGGACCACTTTTTTTGGATTCTACACCTAAAAAACATAAAATATCGAAACTTGGGCGAAAATAAAGAAAATGTAGTGTTTCCGGAAACCGGCCGGGTGAAAAAAAAATTTGTGATCCGGCCGCAGACTATGGGTTCATCTATATAGTTCATCATAAAGTAAATCAAGTTGACCGTTCGAGCTATCAAACGTCGTTTGGTTAGATATTCCCGCTTGTAAATCAAGTTTTGTATCTTTGATAAAGTTATTTCAATGATCTTAAGTTATCAAAAGTAGCAAAAAGAATTTTTTTTCCGGCCGGCCGCATGAGAGCTTTTTTCCTTCACCCGCATTCCAGAAACACTACATTTTTTTACTTTCGCCTTGGTGAAAATTTTTTGACCCGGAACGGACTCGAACTCTTGGCCTCATAGTGCGTGGAGCCTTAGGCAACTAACTGACTTCTGGTGAAGCGCTTGGAATTTTTTTTTTCAGGGGTGTCCATGGCTTACCACCGAGCTAGAAAGGGACTCTTTAGAGTATTCTGGGGACTTGAACAAAGTGTGTCCTAACAGAGGTTACAGTGGTTCTTGACAGAAAATTTCTCACTGCGCTCCACGAAACCGGAATCACCCAGGTGGTCTCCTATCCAAGCACCAACCTGGCCAGACGATGCTTATCACCTGACGCAATTAGGTGCTTTCACCGTAGTATGTTTCTCTTTTCCTTGAGTCAATCAAATAACTTTCAATCAAAGCGCGCGAAATCTATGTCAGGAGTATAAATACTCAAAACTTATTTTTTTTGTTTGTTTATTTTAGTCCAGCCTTAGAATTTGTTTTTTAACATTTTCAGAATGATAACAATCGAATCATTTTTTAGAGTTCTAAAGTGGGCCATAAGGTAGGCCATGTTTAAAATATTGACCATCATTTTGTTAATCAAGCCTCTCTTACGGTTGTGTTCTTTGAAAACTTTCGTATGTCACTTATGCTCAATCAATATGGTAAGTCTACATAACTCGAACCTCTATATCTCGAATGGTTCTAACTCGAATTTTCCATATCTATCGCACAAAAATTAGTTCCCGTGAGTGTGTCCGAGTTATGAATACTTATAACTCTATATCGTTGTTACCATACCTTGAGAATTTTGTCCCCAATGTTGATTTTCTTGGTGAGGCAAGCTGCACTATGATTCTTAAAACCAGTGATTGTGATCAATGAATTTTTCTCCGCACCACCGCCAAGTATTACACCAATGTCTATAAAAAAGATTAACTCGGATACACACGGGCGCAAAATACAAAAAAAGAAGATTTATGCTTGAAACGAAGGAAGATATGAAGTACCCTACCCTAAAATTTGTTAGAGTAAGAGAAACTTCGAGTTTCAGAGACAGGATTATAAGTCATTGTTAACTGAAGGGACCAGAAAACTCATTCGAGTCAATAACCATGTTTATGTTCTTATCGTGAACGCCATGGACATGTTTTTAAGCTGGAAAATTCAACGTGGATGTAAAAATTAGCACAATATTTGGTTTGACTATTTTCAGTGGGGACAAGACTTGGAGCATAATTTTCCAGTGGGGACAATATTTTGGCCAATGTTTCTAGTGGGAGGGGTCCAGCGGATCTGTGAGAAGGGGGTTCAATTAAGCCAAGTAGAGATAATGAGAACAAGCTGACCTCGGTGATGTTTCATTTTGAGTTCAACGATGAAAGGTTCTCGCGGTGAGTTCATCCTTGGCGAATTTGGCATAGTTTGTGACCTGTTCTTTCGGTCTGCCAGTGGTATGTCTTCATTGAGGTTATTCAAACTTTCCGATGAAAAAGCCTAGAAATATAGAGTTCATAAAAAAAGAAATGGGACTTGATATAAAGAAAATTCCCGACATCTTTGAGGTAACTGCCATAGATCCTAGCACCAGAACTATAAGTAATTCGTTATTCAATTCATTATTCTCGAAGCAGTACAGTAAATGAATGGCTAAAACTTCCTTGAATCTATTTCTCTTCTAAAAATTGCCTTTTAACGAAAGCTTTGACTTCATTTATGGGTTTTAATCAATTAGGTCAATTAGGGGAGGTATGCGTCCCCCAAGAGGTGAAAGATTATTTGATAGTGGTTTTGGATTGCTAATATATTTGCATTTTCAGAAAAGACATCCTCGTATTGACGCCCATTTTAGATACGGATCTGTTCAGCCCATAGATATCTTATATAAAACACTAGATAGAGCTACGCTTGTCTCCCGAATAGACGGGGGGGATCGGGAGTCCGAATAAACAGGGGGTAGGAAAATTTTCTAAATTCTAAGCGGGGGGGTGGAATAAGAGGGGGGTAATTTGAAGACAGAATTTTTTAAAACTGATATCCATTTTAAAAACAAAAAATAAACTTTAACAAATAAACACGTAAAATAAGAATCAATACTACTTTAATCGTATAAATTTTAGCGAGACTAATTTTAGCGTTTTAGCGAGTTTTCCCTATTTTCGCTAAAATAAATTTTTTTGAAATCGTGATTCGCTAAAATAAATCCAAAAAAAATCAAGATTTTCACGACTCGCTAATATACGCTAAAATTTCTACGATTAAAGTAACAAAAAGGAAAATTTTAACAAGTTTGAGGTCCATCTACACTGTAATAAAATATTGTATTATTCGAATTTAATTAGCAGGGGGTCTTAATAAGAGCGGGGGGGGGTGGATTTTTTTTTCTCTTAACAATAAGCGGGGGGACGTCTATTCGGGAGACAGGAGTACTCTGTATTTCCCAAGCAACGGCAGGTGAAGCAAAATAATGCACTATCTTTGCTGAAAGTAGCTCACAGTTCGGTACAGGCAATTCGTTCAAACAAGCAAAAAAAACCTGAATGGCGCGAAGCGAAGAAGCGAAAACATAGGCTTAATCGATCAAATTGCCGTCACCGAACTATAGTCTACTTATCAAAGATGGCAGATTATTTTGATTTAAATAGGGGCGGGGTAGCTCTATCTAGTGTTTTATATAAGATATCTGTGGTTCAGCCCATTCACCTTCCCATTCCTGAAAATATAACAAATTAGTAACCTAAAACGACCATAAAAAATTGTCACCTCTTGGGGGACGCATACCTCCCAAATTTTCCTGCTCTTTCCAATAAATTTAGTTCACACTTTTTCAATGGCCCCTAAAATGTGATTTTGAAATTTCGGTGATTTTCCTAAAGTATTTTTGAGATTGAATTGCAATTTTAACAGTATTTTGAGCTTGAAGTTGCTTCGATATAGTTTTAAAGTATGTCATCGGGAATATAATGCTGTTTTGTGTCTTATAAAATGTAGATTTGAACAATATGGAAATAAAAACGGGAAACTGGTTATGTTTGTTACGATTGGAGTATTCCGGAAAACTCTACTTGCCATTCTATTATAAGGAACAAGGTTTGATGTTGCCAGTTTAAATCTAAAGAAAAATACCTTGTATCGACTCTTCTTAGTGAAACCTCTTGGTTTGAATCTGCGTGAAGATTTATTTGTTGGTGATGGTGTGGCAGAATGTGGATCAAGTTGCTCATCGATTGCCGACAGTAATCCATCTCTCTTCTCATCTTCTTCCTGAGGGGAATCGAGGAAGTAAAAAATTGGAGAAATCTCGTTAGTACACTCTTCATATTAATTACTACTAATCAAAGAAAAGGGGATTTTACCCAGGAGGGGCACTGACCTTAACGGCTGACGGGGACGTGTCGCTAGAGTTGGACCCTGTCAGATATGAATATCTGGTAAATTTGGAACCCTGTGGTGAATCGAGAAAGTAAAAAATTAGAGAACTTCTCGTGATTTTTCTTCTTTAGTACACTCTTCATATTAATTACTACTAATTAAAGAGGAGGTGGCTTTAGGCTTTAGCGCTCGATTCACGTCTGGTCCAACCAAGAAAATGGAGCTCAGTAGAAAAAAACCTTTAGACCAAATCATATTACCTTCTTTTCATTTTCGTCAGGCGTTGGTTTACGCTTTAGAGAAAATCGTTTCATGTTTTTTTCCAGTAAGAAATTGTCAAACAAATTGAGATGAAATGAAATTAATCTTTCAATTCATTACGTGATCAAAGTAAAGACGCCAAAATTTCACTTCCCATGTAAAATGTCAAAAATTAACGAAAAATTGAACTCATCAAAAGACCAAAAACAAAACAATCTGAAGAACGAAGAGAAGAAATATTCTTCAACTTATTCAAATTATGATTTTGAAGATTTTATCAGGCAAGTGTGAAAATCTTTTAAGAAATTCAATTTCGCATTAATTTGACATGAAAATATCGAATAAAAATCGCGAGTTAACAGCTAGAACATTGGGATTTCGATCATTCATTTTTTCTGAGTTAGCACTTTGGAGGTATCAAATGAAAACAAAAGTATTTTCCAACTTGTCCAACATACTTCAGAGTAATTGTAATTATTTAATTTTAATTCAATTTGATTTATAAGTTTTATGCTCACGAAACTTATTCATAAATTTTGCGTGATCGCGAAAAATCCAAGTTCACTTTTAATCCAATTGTTTGATAATTTTACTCCACAATTAGTATGCGCTATGCGTTTTTTTATAAGAACAAACTATATAAGAACATAAGGCTTCGCTGGCCAAAATGTTAAGAACAAGTTAGGAAAATTTTAAGGCTTTGTAGACTCAAAATAACCCTATTTCTTAGGAAAATGGTCAAAAACATTCACAAAATGGTCAAAATAAGAACATGTTAAGAACATTTTTAGGCTTAAAACTCAAAAAGTTAAGAACATCCGAAGGTTTCAAAATTTTTAGATGTTCTAATAAAAAAAGACGTGTAGTCGACTGACGATATTAATACGAAAATCTATCAATAAAGCATACCGTTAAAACAAAAGAATTACTGTGTCTTTTGGAAGGTGACAGCAACGATCTTGTTTCGTCCAAAGCACTATCTGAACGTGGGCGGTCGTCGTGCTTATGGTGGTGATGGCTGTCTATTGTTGGTTGTGAAAGAAATGTCTTGTATTTCTTCATAATGATTGTAGGGGTGTTTTTCAAAATAAAACTGAGTTGGTCTTATTCTAAGGTCTTTCAAGAAGAAGCTTCATCTCTTATACATTCTTTGTCTCTCTTTGATAGCCTCCTCCTGGGGAGGGGCCGACACCTAAAACATAAGATTTAAGAGTATTGTGTTCGATATTTTGTATTTTTATAGCTGTAAACTACTGTAATACTTGTGGATGGACAAATCTTTCCAAAAGTAAAATGAGCCGAAAGAATCCTTCCCAGCTGGCGCGCAACTCTGTTTTAATGCTCATTGATGAACGCCGGTAGCACCCAACGTTAGGTTATCTTTGATCATGGCCATACAAACACAAGCCCCAAAATCAATAATCATCCAGTCCAAGTTTTTCATAAAAAGCAAAACTAACGATCGATTTATTTCGATATTATGTTTGTATAAAATATTGTGTGACTAAAAACAATAGATCTTAACAGTGCTAGTGAGTACAGTTTGTATAGGATTTGATAAACGTTGTCAACTTGCGGAAAATTGTAGAAACAGAGGAAAAAAAGAGTTTTACATGAAATTATGTGACATTGGTTTTGCATTTTTTTTCTAATTTGCTCAACTGTCTAGATTGCAAAAATGCGTGTACATTTAGAATTGTTTTTCAATTATAAACGTTTTTCCCGGCACACAAATGAAGGTTCCATTAAACAATCTCTCTAAGCCTGGGCAAACTGGGCAGACAAAACACAATTTGATAGTAGCGTCCTTTGTAGTGATGGTGTATGCGTCTTACAAAAAATAGAAACGAAAAGCGTCCCTAAAATCTGCGGCTTGCCACCACGCAAAAAAGCTCTAAGTCCTACTATTATGATTCATATATACAAATAGACAGGTCCAATTCAAATTGATACCCAAACGCCAGATCAAAATGTTATATAAAACCTACAGTTCAATTCACTTAATAGCAGCCACAACATTTTATTACACTGATTTACTTATTTTTAAGAAGCTGTAATAAACGTTGTGGACCTTCTTAACAACATAAACACTTCTAACATTTTAAGGATCTTGTAAAGACGTGAAAAGAAGTGTTTTGTTGTTTTTATAGGTCCTGTTAAGGATAAATAGAATTCCATGACAGTTAGCTCTTATCCGAATACAGGAAAATGGACTAAATCTAATCCTGGTCCAATAAGACGATTCTAAATTCAATCATCCAATTTTATCAGCCCTCGGCACCACTATAACGATCTCTCAATGTTTTCATAAGGCTTTCCGAAAGCAGTCGGCGAGGCGACCTTTTTTTCTGATGTATTCTGAGAGCATGTTTCAGCTAGAAATTTTGATCTGTTCTGATCAGATCTTCGAAAATTAATCAGCTAGAAATGATGATGTGTTCTGATGAGACAGGGGTATAATCAATGTCATCGTGGAGAAAAACAAATATCTTACAAGTTTATCTTGGCAAACGGTTTTTCCTAGATTTTAGAACACATTAAACCATAAAGTAGTGATAAGTTTAGGGAGACAAATAGTGCGATAAAGGTTTCCTAAAAATCAGAACACATCATTTGTATAAAAGATTAAAAGGTCATAACATTTGCTCTCCTAAAAGATAAGAACACATATTTCTAAAAAATCTCTCCGCCGGCCTTCTGGCTTTCGAATTATTTTCTCCTTTCAAGACGAATGATTTTGAAGATGAATTTCTTAAATCTTACCATTCCTTAATGTTCTTGTTTCCATTCATGTACCCTTTCTTGTTAAATGATGCATTGTTGGCTTGTTAGATTACTCTTTCTAAAATCCAATCCAATTTTTTAACCGTTCATTAAAACCTTTTTCCTGTGATTTGCATGTAAGTTTCCATTGATAAAGCAACACATGATCACAAGATGTGGTGGATGACAGGGCGTGGTGGGCGGTAATCGATTTGATGGATAACCTTTTTCCTAATTAAAGGTACAGCCTGTTTTTTTTTTCTTTCTCACCTTTAAATCAAATAAAAATGTTTGAAATATTTTAACCATATCATAGTAAAAGGAGCGATGATAATAGGCGTTAATTTCAAAGTCCAAATGAAAATGTCTAAGCTAAATCTGGCGACTTTGTCCTGATTTTTTGACAATTTGCATTTAGACACATCGGTAGGTTTCATAAAATATCAGCTGAAACTAGTCCTTAATGTAATTAAAGTAAAAGACCTTTCTATTTCAATTAAAACAATTCCAGAACAGTGTGACCATAAAAAACACTTTGAGCCCTCTAAATTAATTGGCCTGCCTTTAGGCCGACATTGATTTACGCTAAGTCTCCGTCACTTCAAGCCGGGAAATAACATCTAGACAACGTTAGAAGGCCATGCAAAAACAAGAATTTTCAGGCATTTGTTTTTCTTAAAACATCTCATTTCTCATCTTTAATTTGACCTTCGATACCAAAAATTTCCTTAAACATGTGACCCAGCCCATGATCAACTAAAAATTTATAAAACAAACCAAAATCCATGTGGTAGTCACGTGACCCATGAGGATCAAAACTCATTTCTTTGAAATCCGTAAAAATTCGTTTTTCAATATCTTCTTTAGATCGACACTGTATACTCTTCCAAGGTAGCGATTTCAAACGATCGAAAAACTCTTCTACATTTTTTGATTGTCCTTCGATGTAAACTAAACCCGGTTTTCCCGGTAGAGAGAATCCGGTTAACCCGAAATCATGACTCCAATTCAGAATGTCTTTCCGTTTGTGCTTAGAATATATATGATGCATATACAACCACATTGATGTCAATATATCTGTATTCCCCTCAGTGTTAGCTTTAGACGATTCAGCTTGTTGTGACGTTTTATCTCCATTATAATACGAACCTATGTTATCCTTCAACCATAAGATTATCTCCAGAAGAATATGCTCATCATTTGGTAAGGTTAATACAAACTCATTCAAAGCTTTTTTAATATTAATCAGTTCTTCACGACTCATTTGATCTGAAATGACTGACAGCTCTGGTCGAGAAAGTGGATAGTCTTTAGGTAGCTTGATGGATAATTTGAAGACCAGATTGGTCTGGTTATTAACCTCAGTATTCAGATTCAACTCGAATGCAAGGCATTGAATACAGTTTGGTGAACAACCTTCCGAATCTCGATATTCCTCAGCATCAATAAGAATGGATGGATCTGTCCAAACCAATCCACCTTCCTCGGGAAACATTGCTGTTAGAATCTCGACCTCTTGTAATTGATCTGTTATGGTTCGAACCAACTCATCTTTGGTGAGAGTGTAGTTATTACTCATGGTTGGATTAGAACTTGTTGGATTGAGTTTTGTTGTTTTTTTTATTACGATCTAAATGAAAGTTATAAACTTAATCAAATATATGTTGAAGGATAAGTGTTACTTCATGGACTTGCGAGACTTGATAAAGTAGACAACATTTTGCCGGGTGCACCAAAAAAAAGTATACAGGTTTGCCGAGATAAAGTGAGCTTCAGGATTTAAATTTTTTGTTCATTTTCTTTTTTTATCGTATAGAAAAGATATGCTCAAACTTAAATTTTGAGCTATCATACATTAAATTTGAAATTCTTTTTCAGTTTTTCCAGAAATACAAATGGGAATAGCTTGTTTTACAATATTTTTAAATTTCCTTAACGAGTTTTGAAGAACACAGTTGCATTTTTTGGTATTTTTATTTGTAAAGAAGGTAAGTTTCAAGAGAGAAGTTTGCTCGCCGTTTTTGATGATTCTTTGAAAACAAGTCAGTTTTTTTGCAATAATTTTCGAACTACTTTTTCAAGCCTAATGAATGATAGCTCAAAATTCAAGTTAGAGCATATACGATTAAAAAAGAATGAACAAAAAATTTAAATCGTGAAGCTCGCAATATCTTTGCAAATCCGTTAATAAAGTAATTATATAATGAAAATGTTTTTATGAGGTTAATCTTTAAGACCATCGATTCTAGCGAATGAACCATGTTAAAGGCATCAAAGCATGAAAAATACGATAAAATATGAGTATATAGACTCATATTGACCCCAAGAGCATAAAGGGTAAAATATTTCAAACAGGAACAAATCTAAATTAAAATCCCAGAGTAACCAGAACTGCATAATTTCAATCATTTCCCAAAGCTTCGGGTATCTTTTTATAAATATTTTGAATAAAAAAACAAATTGAATGAACAAAATAATCAAATATAATTAAAAAACTGAACAGTAAGTAACAAAAACATTAAACAAAAAATATATTACTCTACGATAACAATTGCCTGTTAATTAATTACCTGTTTGAGGTCAAAAGAATACAAAATCAGAAAAGGTAAATAAACATTTTAACAAAAGAGAAAATAAACAAAAAAGTTATGTTACCTATACCAATCATTATTATATTCCAGCCAAAGGATATTCTGTTCGAATTATATGATAATACAGTTGACTCTCTCTAATTCGATTTTCAAGGGGAATCGTATCGAATAGTGGAGCGTCATTTATGAGAGTTTCTCCATGACGGTGGCTTTCAATATTATCAAATATCGGAGCATATTGAATAGTAGAACACCGAATTATAGAGTGTCAAGTGTATATGATTCTATTTCGAGGAATTGAGAGCATGTCTTCCAGTTTTTCGCCTTAAATGTTTTAAAAACTTCCTTATCTATGGAAATTCGTTATTGTATTGCTATCGTTTACCCTTTTGAAACGCACGATCCAGTCGTCATATCTCAAAAGGTACGTCTCCCCAAGACACGATTTTTTATAAAAAAAAGATCCAGAACTATCGAAGCTTTCCGAAATTCTTAACTTTACGAGTTTCAAGCCTAAAAATTTTCTTAACTTATTCTTAATATTTTGACCATCGATGAAGTCTTATGTTTTTATACAGTTTGTTCTTATATAAAAAACGTGATGCTCGATTGAGAATAAGCTCAGCGACTAAATTCATGGAGCAAGAAAGAAAGCAAGCTTCATTTTGATCGCCTCAGAAAATTGCTTGGTGCGTGCGAGAGACGTTGAACAAAATATTCCTAACCAGAAAGTGTTAAAACTGATAATAAGATTAATTTGGAACGTACAGTAACGATAATTGTAAAAAAGACTGAGACAAATTAATTAAATAGACAATAATCTGAAAATATTACAAAAATACAGAAATAAAACATAATAAATACTATTCGTAACAAATGGACGTAGAAAACTTTCATAAGTTTCCCAGCTAGCAAATTGTTGTTTCAAGCTATGGATGTTGGAACGAGAGAAGATTATTGAAATAACTTTCATTTCATTTCTTGACCAAAAATAATAAAAAAGAAGTTGAAATTAGTTTTTCTGACTTAACCGAAATTTCATATTTTACACTATAGACAACTGCAGGCTTTTAGGCCCTAGAGTATAACTTTCACGCTAGCCTAGAAATTAGATTCAACAAGTTTGATAACAAATGACAAATTTTAAGAGAAGATCCAAAGAACTTAAAAAACAAAACATGTTTCAAAAAAAATTGCAAACTTCAGCATCAAGCTCGTAAGTATCCGACCCATGCACCAAGACTATGGTCGCCAAAATCCATAATATCATAAATATCAACAACCTTATGGCAGCAATTTTAAACTCTCTTTGACGTCATCAATGATGCAAAATAAAGCGATACAGTCAATAACATCTGAACACCGAGACTCTGAATGAATGAAAGCAGAGCAAAAGCAAGGTCGCCAAAGAACTCATTTAACTTGCCATGAAAAATCAGGAAAGAAAAACGGTTTTCTTTTCGATACAAAGCAGATCATAAAACCTGCCACTTTCTTACAGCAACTGATCATCGGGGACTTTGTTGAAGCGAGCTTTACTGAACAAAACAGCCGGTCTATGCTCAATCAACCACATCCCGGATGAACTCTGCGGGTGTGTGTACGCGTAATAAAACATGACTAGTATTATGAGGAGCACCATTATTACGAGGAACCCAACTATCCCTCCAATAAGCGCACCGTTATTTGAGCTTTGCTTTTTCTTAGTCATTGTATTAGTGTCTTTGCCTGGTATTTGAGCTGAGCATTTCTCAGGGTCATCGTAAGCTGTTTTAGCACATCTTGACATCCAAGATTGCCGATGCCAATCCAAACCATTCGAACAACGCTGCAACGAGGGACACCATTTACAATTAAACCTCGTATTGTTTTTATTAAGGCAAGCACCACATGTGGTCTGTCGAATACACGTTGGTTCAAGATCCAAAATAAACGCCGAACCAGAGATTGGATTTCGTAAGGGTAAAGAAATGCGATGATATGAATAAATGTAATTATGGAAGTGTATTTTACCGCCTTTATCATATACAAAGGATAGCACAAGTCCGTCAGCGATCCCGATGGTGACATTATGGGTATCATTAGGTAGCTTTACTGGAGACACTGGTACATCCTTATAAGCAAAAACAATGGTACCATTTTCATGTAAAATTGTTTGGAAGTCATATTTCGGACTGCCATCAACTGTATTATTCATCTGCATATTTTTCCATTGTACTATGAAAATATCTTTACCAGATCCGACCAGAATCTCAGTCGAATTATCGATTGATGGATTGAAATTAGCCATTAACGGTGCAATATAATGCACAACATGGGCGTAAGCGTGAAACAACGGACCAACACTGAGGAATCCACCAGTGGTCACTACAACGCGCTGAACTTTGTTGCCGTAAAAATAGAATGGGAATTTAAGAGCTACAAAAGCAGCTTTGAGATAAGCTTTTGATAATATCTCATGTTTTTCAATTTCCAAGCCCTCGTATGGTAATGATTCAGTTCCATTTGTTAAATCGATAAAATACGATTGACCACGAGTGGTGAATTTCGATGTATAATATCGGTGATCATCGATTGTATTGATGGTAGTGTTTGTATTTTGATCGTTTTCCTCCGATTCAGCGAATGTTGTGTTGATTTTTTCTCCTCCTTTTTCAACAATAGTTGTACGTCTCACGCGATGTTTGAAATCCTTGGATAAAAAAGTCGTTTTATCATCTGTCAAAAGTTCATAAAGATTTGAGTTCCCATGGCCCTGGACATAAGCAACAGCAGTCAATAAACATAATACTGAGAACAAAGTCTCAAGAGTATGCATTTTCTGCTGGCACCGTACGCTATTTCTTTCACTTTTTCGTATTTTAATTTATTTCTAGAAAAAGAATTAGCTTCTTAAAAGTTCTGTTTAGTTAAAAGGTTGTCTCTCTCTCTCTCTTAAAATATAATTTCTGATTTCAACCTTTCAAGAGAAAAGATCTAATGAAAGATAGTATATGAACTTTTCTCTCTCCCTGTAATGTAAGATCCAATAGGAAAGGGGAAAAGAGTCTAAAGAACAAAAACAACACAAGAAATAGTCCAAAAAGCAGTGCAACAGCCACTAAACCTAAAACCGAAAAAGCTAAACTTTTCTTTCGAAATACTATTTTTAAAGTTAGTTTTCAAAACATAAAGGTTAACACTTCAGTGAAACATAAAGTAGATTGACGTCAAAATGTCTTGTTAAAGATAATTATTTTGAAATTGAAATTTTCTCAATAACATGCAGGAGATGAATAAAAATCCAATCCAACAAAACAAACTGTCAATGACTAACTGATAAAGCAAAGAGAAAGAAAAGCAAAGTAGATCTTTACTGAGTGTAAAGATTATGATCTCTCTTCTTAAGTGGGTTTGCGAAAGAGATTTTCGATAAGAAAAACCATATTTCCCAGATCAATGAAATTGAAATTATTGGAACCTTTCTAATGTAATATCGAGCATATGAAACTAATTTTGTACTAATCTAGACTAAATGACCAATGCGACATTTGAAACTTTAAAATAAGTAATATAAGTAGTAAAATCAACATAAACAAATCACTTTATATTTACCATATTCCTGTCGTAATCAGGACTAAATGAATAGAATATCAGAATGCATAATCCTTACTTAAAAGATAACAATCTAGGATATCAGACTTTGTAAAATGAAATCTAATCGTTTCATCATTTGAGACATTATTACAAGAAGATGATCAAAACTCAAATCCGAACTTGTACTCTCAAAAGAGAGTCTGCTAAATTACGTGGGTTACGTGCGTGTCGTGGGTTCGTGAGTCGTGACTCCTTAAAAAAGATAGTTACTTTTTTTTATTTTGGATTTATATCCTAACGTTATTTATAGTTTTTCAAAAGCCTCAATACTCTTTCCTCTTTCGACCTACATATTTTATTCTTCAACTCTGTTTATTATCCTAATGCCAAAAGTTTCCACTAAATGAAAATACCTTGATAAGTAAAATTGTTCTTATTAAGAAAGAGATAAGAGTAGGGTTTCTTCTACACAATAATCGGTAAGTATTTCACAATGTTTGAAATCATTGGAGCTAAAGAATTAATGATAGGAGAGAAAAGGTAAAGAAATGATTGACAAAATCTTAACCTTTAGAACTTATAAGGCGAAAATCTTTTCAAAATTTTGATTTTATTTGGCTTACTCATGCCATTTCAATTGAGATCAAAAGAACACCTTCAAATCGAGTTTAAATAAACTTAAATTACCCTTAATAAAGTTAAAATGGTCAAGAAGCCGAAGGCGGCGTGAAGGCCCAGCTGACGTGGCAATAACCAAATGTCGTTTGTAACGGGTACCTTGAGAGAATCAATGTTTGCGGAATCGTATTTTTGCAATTTTAGGGTTTAAAGGAAACATCGAGTCTTAGAATCCTAATGCACATTTTCGGCAGAGATTGAAATACGGAACATTGAACATTCAAAAAGTTAAAAAAGTGAAAAATGAAAAGAAAGAAACCAGCTGCGCTGGAAGGTCAGGGGAAGATCAGCAATGATAAATGATACGCAATATATGTATATAATAGATTTGCGTTATGTTTTTGTTACTGGTATGAAAGAAAAAATCGGTTTAAATAAATTCACAAACTTCAAATGTCAAATGTTGACCGTCAAAGTTCAGAAATATCGATTTAACCCGTAGCATCATGAAAAACATTCCAAACTTATTCAAATTTACACTTTAGCTGCATTTTAGTATCCTTTAATGAGTTACAGCATAAATTTACTTGAAAGATTCTCTGTCAGGTTTAAAAAATCCAGCTACCGACCGTTTAGAGCGATAAAATCCAAACTGACCATCTTCACGGGTAGCATCATGAAAAACATTCCAAACTTATTCAAATTTACACATGAGCTGCATTTTATTATAATTTAACGAATTACAACATAAGTTTACTTGAAAAAAGTCTCTGTCAAGCTTGAAATATAAAACTCCAACATCCAAATGCTCCCACTTGCTCCCTGACCTAAAAAATACTTTGCCATAAAGAGAATGAAATTTGACTTTACTACCAATTCAATCCAATATAAGAGTAGGTCAAACATCGTGCGGGTAGGCGAGGCAAAAATTCTAAATCAGCCGCTGGTTTAGCCTGGACTACTGGACTTGTTAATCTATTGCGCACACAGGCTCCGACAAAGCCAAAATCTTTTCGTTCAGTTGCTTTTTAAAGGCCCACTTGCGCTGCGCGGCTGGGCCAATAAATGACGAAGAATAAAAGAAAGGCTTTCGATGTGAGTGACCAGCAAAGGAAACAGACACAACTCTTATATAAATTAAAAAACAAAATCAAATACTGTTGGAAGCTTTCGAAAATCTTTTTGGAAAATATTTTCTAACTTCCAAACATAACAAGATTCAGTATATCTAATAAAAATATATTTTCTCAGTATACTTAATACCTAACAAGAGATTTTGTTTACTCAAACTTCACTGTCATTTAGGAAGAGTGCTTAGCTATGTTTATAATCAAAAAGCAGCTTTGATCTTTTTGAATGATAAATTCTTGGGTGTGATCAGACAGTATCAAACCTTGAGCAACTTGGAAAAAAATGGCATTATAATCAAGTGTTACCATTTCAATACTTGTTCCCTTAGTAAAATATAGAATTTTCCCCTCTAGCATGAAATACAAATAATAAAAAACATTAAGGAGGACCTAGCGTTTGTTTTTTTAATAATTTTTATGCTCCCATTATAGGGTGAAGAATTGACAAAATATTTTGCTTCTCAAATTTTCTGCAATTTTTGAGTGAATTGTTTTTCAGTTAATATTAGTAAGTTAGTTAAAGGGGACTTTATTAACACAATTTTATTTCAAGTTTGAAGATCAAATATTTGATACAACCAATGGATTGAGTGTAAAATCTAGATAAAGAAAGTGGGATTATTTGTTGAATTTCAACCACCAAAAAACAGCAAGAAATGGTGTGTTCTGATGATGATGACTTCAGCATTTTTTTGGGAACATTAAAAAAAATCAACCTCATAACTGGATAGCCCTTACTTATCAGTAGTATCCAAAAGTAATATTGTTTGTTGAGTTTCGGTGTCTAGATTTCAAGATACTTTGATTCAAATATTTAAAATTATCGATATTTCTCAGTCAGCAGTTTTTCAGTATATTCATCCCCCATTAAAATGAATCATCTTACAATCCAAACACCAAATCGGGTTAAAAGGTATGGTAATAAATCTTTAGATGTTTTAGATCTTTGTAAAGCTCCTTTTCATTAACTTTTGTTTGGCCTGTCCTGGGTTTCCTTTGTCAACAGTGTCAGGAAAATACAATCCACTTTCCACACAAAAGAACCAAAGCTTCAAATACCAGCGTCAATTATGTCAAAAGTAGCTCCAAAACATCTGAACAAACAATCACAACAGCTGACACCACAATTGTTATTATCTCCTAAATAAACACCGTACGCTTTACCTACCAAAAGTATTACAGTACTGACCTCTCATCAGCCACTTCAATACCCTCTCAACGGCGACAATCAAGGTTCCTCCCTAAAATGCCAAGGGACTGCTCAATGTCACGAATCCCACTTACACCAAATGTTATTCTCAACAACAACCCAAAATCAAGCAGAAAACTCAATGATCTTCATCCAGGAAAAACAGATTTCATGAAGAAAAGGTTTCTTAGAGAGCTTGAGAACAGTACAAAGCTCACATCAGAATCTGCAGCCCCTCAAGCCTCTGACAAATCTAAAGATCCAAACCAGACACTGAAAACATCTCAAACCTGCTGATTTTATGTTAAAAGTAAACGCAAGCACAGTATTTGAGGAAAAAACTATCAGGTACAACCACCCAAAAACTTGCACCAAACTTCATGAAATATGGAAACAAGGGCCAGGGAGTACTGTAATACTGGAACTAAATGCTCCGAATTCCACCCAAGAATGTGCTCCTCTTCAATTAAAATCGGTACATGCTTCAACACCCATTGTACTTTTGCTCATGTCAAAGGAACGCAAAAAAGACCAGAATCTTGAACAAAGAATCAAGGTGAAACAAATGATTCCTTGGATTAGGTTAGAAGAATCTTCATGTTAGCCTCCACTGATGCAAGTTACCTGATCTCACGGTAGCATTCTCAGTTCTAAAAATTAAGATCTAAAGAATTTAAGAATTCAACGAAGAGGGAGTGCATACACCAAACTTTCAAAACATGCAAATCAAGTGCAAGAAAATATTCAAACCCTTATAATCTAGCTAAAAAGTCATTATTAGAAACAAGTATAATTGCCATTTTCTCTTACTGTAAACAAATATCAGTCAGGACCTCTTTGGTCTTTTTTAACATTAGTTCGGATAGAATAAAAACATACCTGATCAACACAACCAAACCTTCTGTCTTGCGTTTACTCTTTCCTTCCCAACAACTTTTGTTTTTGCTTATGTAGGTTTTAAAATCCACAAGTAATGAACCTCTTATAGCTTTATCTGAATAAATCTGGTTGAAAACCTTCTGTCAGGTTTCATTTTGTACGTTTTTTATCCACGTGGTGAACCGGTTTCCCCGATTTCCCGATAATTAAAAATTGGAACTTTCCCGTGGACGCGATTGGGCGTACCGCCTTCGCAAAATATTTTTTGTGAATATTTACCGATTCTCTAACGCTAATATAATCTAGATAGTATTTTTAAAAGTAGATCGTATTTTTAAAATTCAAGATAAAAAGAACTATCTAAGGAATTATTACCGATTCTCTAACGCTAATATAATCTAGATAGTATTTTTAAAAGTAGATCGTATTTTTAAAATTCAAGATAAAAAGAACTATCTATGAATTATTTTAACGGGCGTTGAATCGACATTGACATATTTAATGATGTCATAATCAATGCGGTGCATATTTTGTCAGCGCTGTGCATATTTTGTCAACATCCTTTTTATTGGATAAATACCACTAAAATATACAAGATCAGTAAACATAAATTTATCGCCCGCGAGCACGGCTTAGCTAAGGGCACCTCTCTTATTCATTATCTAAGAATTGAAGCGGGCAAAGATTACCGCGCGGGCTGATAGCGGACGAAGGTTTTTTGAAGATGTTTTTCAGTTATAATCCAAGGTAGAACAAACTAAACATAGAAAGGGGGTATTTTTTAGTGCTCTACACGATGATCGGTAATTTTTTTGAATTCTATGTTTAGATTTTTCTACCCAGCCCCGTTGCTATGTCCGCGCGCCCTGTTGCTAAGACCTTTGCTTGAAATTGAAAGCGAAACCAAGATTATTTAGCGCACACTACCGTTTGCGTAATATCAATAAAGTGAAATGAGGTCCTGACTGAATATAGACCTTTTTTCAAAGAGGCCACCCTGTTGAATAATTATGTAGTCCAGCAGAAAAACAATGATAAAACCATGCATAATTATTACAATATGCATGATACAGTAATTATTCATGGCTCTATCATTGTTTTTATGGATGGACTACATAATTATTCAACAGGACATCCTCTTTGAAAAAAGGTATATTGTCCTGTGGTAAAATGTTTCTCATTTGACCGGATATTTTGCATTGACCATTGTCTTCTGTCAGTCTGTGCTTTTTGTAAGTCTGGTTGTTCCATTGTCAGACAAGCATCATTGTTCAGGCCTTTAAAGTAAAGTCCGGGTAACAAAAAACTGGGTTTATACCTCAGAAAACCTATGGTTTCTCAAATCACCAAGGTGGCCTGAAAAAATTTGGGCCACAACCGTGTGTCGCTCAACCAGTCGAGGACTATACCCTAAATAAGAGATATACTCTATTTAAGAGAAGGTCTCTTAAGTAGGAGATTTCTTTCTCTTAACTAGGAGACTTTTCTTTCTTCGTTAATTTTTGGCCTTGCCATCATTTTGCGCAAGTTTTGAGCTTCATACAGTTAGGGAAACCATCCAGGATCCTGCCATTCTAAAAGCCAGCAAAAACTAAATGACACTTGTAAACTTAAGTTTCTTACCATTTTCCATCGAAAACAACCAAAAACATTGCTACTTCCCAAAGCCGGAGATCAAAACAAATTATCTTCCAAGATTATGTGGCGCCCTTTTGGATCTATTGTTAAGGCCATCTAAAATGGTGGAAAGAGTTGCGGAAAGACAAAGGCGCTCGCTGCGTCGAGGGTGGTAACGCCAACAAAATGCCCGATATGATCTTCCAACAGAAGGCGAGCTAGTTGCCACGCGAGTTACGTCATGCACTCCACCGCAGCGCATAGCGAAGCGTGTTTAAATTAATATCATTAATTATAAGAATATCTTATGTGCTTACTTTCAGTAAACTTTGAGTTCTACCTTGAAGATGAAGAAGGTAAGAAGATAAAAAATGCGCTGGATAATTTTCATTGTAACAGTTTGATCAATCATCGCTAAAAGTTTGAAAAAGTAAGCACAGTGTGCTTATACTTACTATGTTTGCTACATCGTCTAGGCTAAAAAAAGTGCGAAAAGACACGAACGCCATTTTTTATTGAGTGACGTTATGATTTTTTTGATTGCGGCTGAGTACAGGAACTCGCCAAATGTTCCTAACTGTCATTGATCGACTGAGCACGTTTTTTTCTCCCTTCTAGCAAAATTTGGTTGAGTTCTGCTTATGTTTCGTGGACCTAGGATGGTTAGGATCTATCAATCTAAAGGCCGATCTACATCATGAGAATTTTGTGAAAAGTAATAATATAGATCGGGCCATATTTAAGAAACGCGTTTAAGCGCGGTCAAAACGCGGGTCAAACAGAAAGTGAGTCGCACTTGTCTCTCCTAAATAAGGGGGGGTGAGAAAAAACGCGTTTTGAAGGTCGAGAGTGTTTCTTCATTATTTTAAAAATTACGTCAACACAATGCAAATGAGGCTATTTATGGTTTTTCGAAGTTTGAAAAAGAATGAAAAGATATTTTATTTTGGTTTTTTGGGTCATCATCGGTCATCGGAATCACGAAAACGTGATCTTTCACGTGATCTTATTTTCATATTGCACAAATAGTCTGCTCTGAAGTAAATTGGTGAAACGTACAGAATTCTCCTAGTTTAGGTAACGTTCTCTTAAATAAGAGACTGAAAATCTCCTAAATAAGGTAATCCCCTAACTTGGGTATTCTCTTATTTAGGTTATAATCCTCGACTGTCAACAACCCAGGCTCGTATGTTAAGTATTATTGTCCATGCAGTATACAGCAGAAAAATGGTTATTGCATGTATGTCCAAGAAAAAAACAGCATAACAGCATGAGAAAGTTTAGCCATTCTACAACAATATCAATAGCTAATCCGGGTTGATGAAGAAAAAGAGAAAAACAAATGACAAAACACACAAAAAAGTAAGAGCAAAACTCTTTAAAATAAAAAGCAGACAGTCAGGCACATCCTGGCAAATGAACGGGGTATTTTTCACTTGCGACCATTGGCAAATGAACGGGGTCGAAAACGAAAGTGATGTAATAGCGCCGAATACCCAGTTTAATTGAACCGGGTTGGAAATATTTTGCTTCATTTCAAAGAACTGCATAGATGAAATTTTTTTTCCATGGGTCAATTTTGTCTTCAAAGATTGAAGAAACTTTTAACGAAAAAATAAAGTTCCCAGTTTTCTTCCTTTTTTCCCTTTTTCAGTTTGAAGTTCATTTTTATTCATTTTGATGCTTTTAGCCTGAGACGTCCTATCTCATTTACACTGGGTGACGAATACCCCATGCAAATGCTGACCCCGTTCATTTGCCAGGATGTGCCTGACTGGCAGACATTCTGACATTTTAAAGATTCAATCCTAGCTTTTGAATATTGATAAAATGTACTTTTGATTGAGCATTCTTCGTCTTTCATCCATAGTTAATATATACTGCTTTGATTTAAGTTTAATAACTTCTTCTTTGCTTTGGTCTGCATTTGTTGCTTGTTTTTAAAGTTGACCATGTCACTTTAAATTTTAAAATCCCTCTTACCTGTTAATTCAGAAATCTTTGAACGTGACGCGCGACGGTCTTTTGAAATTATAACAAACAAGGAGAATTTGACCGTGCAGAGCTCCGAAAAGAATAAGATAGCCTCTAGAAAAGAGGATCGGAAATCCCGAGTTTTTCAGACCACCGAGGTTGTAAAATATCCCTATCTCACAGAGCCCCGATGGAACTTTTTTTCTAAGTGTAAGTGGGGATAAAAACTCCTATCGAAATTTTTAGAAATTCCTTTGTTCCAAGGTTGAAAAATTCACTGGCGATGGTTTTGAAGTGCAATCTTTTGACATTGAATTTCGAATGGGGATGAAATAAATAAAAGTCAATTTCCAAGTGTGGGGATTGAATTCTAAGGTATTTTCCCACCGGGACGAAATTTTTGGCAATCTTTCAATCCAGTGGGGCTGGGCTTCCAGCGGGTCTGTGACACAATCCTAGTTACGGGGATGCTCCGCTGGTCAGGGTACCTTTTTTAACCTCCGCGAGTCCCTACCGGTCGCAAAAACACCAAAATAGAAAAATCAGTAGCTCGTAGGCTGCCTATTTTTGGAAAATTTGGGGAAAAAGTAGAAAACTTGAGAACATTTTGGAATTTCAGTCCCATTCAGGGTCGCTTTTTTCGCAAATTTCGAGTCCCACGTAGGGTCCATTTTTCGAACCTCAGCGGAGCATCCCCGTCGGTCGACAAGGGTAGTACCCCCCCCGCCGCGTTGGTTCCATTATATTGCTCATTATCCATTATCCAAATAAAACGAAATCTTTTATGAGCCTGTATTACCCTTCTATTAAGCTAACTGGATTAATGTAACTTTTTCATAAAAGGATGAATAGAATAGCCCAAACTATTCATATAATTTTTGGATGAAATGAGATAGTTGCACGTTAATTTTTTCTTTTCAGAAAAATATTGTATTTCCTAAAGCAACACAGGAGAAAACTCATTGAATCTTTTGTATTTTTCACGCATTTTCTAATCCACTAATACATGGTCGAGGACATGTATGAGAGAACAAAAGAGCGAGGATAGGCGGACCAGGAAATACAAAAGATTTGCTGTGGGAGATGAAATTATTTTTTACAAAAGAAAACATAAACGTGTACTCTTAGGTGCTAAATAACCGGGGGTTCGAATAAACGGGGGGGTTGGAAAATTTTCGAAATTTTAATAAACGGGGGGGGGGCTACTTGCCGGAGGGGTTAGAAATTGTACTTCTGAAACCCCAAAAACAAGAGGGGCCGGGCCGTTTATTTGGCACCTAAGAGTAACCATCTTTTTTCATCCCCAACTTATATGAATAGTTTCGGGCTATTCAGCGTTTTATTACACGTTCTGATAATCCTGTTAGCTTAAGCCGGCAGTGGAAAAACACCCATGGGCCTTATAAAGCGCTCGAGTTTTTTTTCGCGAGCTCCCCCGGACTTTCCATTTTGTGTTGTCTCCCTTGACTTTAGCATTCATTTTTTCGGCTTCCCTACACAATTCTTTGATCATTTGTCTTTCATTTTTGGTAAAATTCTCTGTCATTCGGTAAAGAAAGCCTTTTTCTTTTGCTATTGCTTGCAACACTGTGTTCTTGTCTTCTTCGTTCGTAAACGCGACTTTGATTGGCCGGTATCATTTCTCTCGTTTCTTTTGTAAATTTCCCGATACGTGTCTCAGTAATCTTTATATTCCTCAGATGGAGCCGCAAACCAATAATTTTGTCATTCATAGATAAAATCTTCGTCCTCGATTTTCGTTTCTTTTTCAGATTCATCTGTCGGTTCATCGATCCCATGTAAAATCAGGCTTCGTGCTGTCGACCGAATCAGAAGCTCCTCCTGTTTTTCTTTTCGAATCGCATTTATAATGTTTTTCTCGATGTGTTTGGATGTAACTTTAGCGTACCTCATCTGTGGTCTTGCTTTTTCTTTCTTTTCGATAACGATAATGCTTTCAATCTTCTTTTCAAGCGTTGTTATTCTGGTCTCGATAGTTTTTTCATTTTGTTAACCATAACATTGAACATTGACGTCTTGTGATTTCAAATGGTTTATTTCTTCGTCCTGTCTTTTCATTTTATTATAAGTAGCGAACGGATGAACACCTTGCAGTGATATAAGTGCTTTAGAAAGGCAGTACGAGCTTGATGTCGAAAATTGAAGATTCACTGAAATTTTTTGTATCATCAGTTAGATTAGTTAGAAATTTCAAACATTTTCACTGGTGATTGGTGCCTGAGCACCATGAAACTCTGAAATAGAAACTTTTTGACATTGTGTCAACTCTTTATTATAGAAATTTCAAACATAGATGGAAATGTTTCTGCAATGTCCGAGAGTATCAAGGTTGACAGAGCGCTATTATATGATGAAATTCTAATAGTCCAGGTTTTCTTATAACTTTATAAATACACCTTTTCGACCGTAGTCGCGCGGCCAGGCGTGTGTATCTTAATTATTTAATTGTCCCCCTAAACTCGATCCAATCCCTTCTCAAACCTATTACCGACCTTACTTGGTAAAGTCATCTGGCACCACCACCTTGGTAAGCAATGACCTCACTTTTCTTTTTAATCGTTTATTCAATCGGGAGGAATTCATTCAAGATTTAAAATTTCGGTTTCCAGCTTTCATTTTTCTGTAGCATGTACAAGCAGACAGTTATTTGTGGGTTTGCCCAGCATATGCAATACAATGTAACATTTTTCGCATTCTAAAAGAGTAACTTTTTGTATGTATCACCCAAATCGAAAGAATAGCGAGTTTTTGTATCTGCACTTTTGAGGACGGTAAAGTGACTGAAGCGATTTGGAATAACCCGCAGTTCAACCCCTAAATCCTCAGCTGATCAGGATATAGACACGATGACGTTAGATGGACGTTATAACAGACTTGTACCCAAATCGACTACTGATAGATGAGCCAATCATAAATGAAATACGTGCCATCATGCTAATCTTTTGCTCGAACCACGTGTTGAAAATCTCGAACTTGGCGCTGTTCTCTATTACTAAATACAACAAGTGTTTTATCTTAGAAAGTTTGGCCCGTGAAATTTGATTGGCTGTGTTATTAAGGGCTCTGGACAATTTTTCGATTTTACACAAACTTAAATGGCAATTTCTGCATTTTAAAAAGATTAATTCGGAAATTTTTGTGGAAGTATCTTTCCTTTACTATCTCCAAAAAACCTCTTTTTGGCAATTTTCTCCACTAAACAGCTATAACTTGGGATGTAGCCGAATAGAAAATTTTTTCGAAAAAATCTAAATAAAAAAATTATTTGTCATTAACTTAAAAAAAGTTTGAAACAATAAAATGATTTCAAAAGAGATTAGGCTTTTTTTGTGAAAAGTATATGAATAGCGTCGTTATGACGTTTTTTTTAAGGTCCATGCCAGACTTATTCCTTTATTACTCATGATGTAATTACTCTCGGGTACCTAATAACCGGGGGGGTTGGAATAAGCAGGGGGGTTGGAAAAAATCTCAAAATTTAATAAGCGGGGGGGTTGGAATAAAAATGTCCTGGGTGGAAAGTGTTTGAAAAGGAGGCTAATACAGCAGAATTAAGACAAAAAAGGGAACTTTCAAAAACATTTTCCCAAAAATTAATAAGCGGGGGGGGTTGGAATAAGAATGTCCTGGGTGGAAAATTTTCGAAAAATTAATTAGCGGGGGGGGGACGGCTATTAGGTACCCGAGAGTACTTAAATTTATTTTTTCAAAAGCAGTTTGTTCTTAACATGTCAAAGAAGCGAAAACATAAGGTTTTATCTTCAAATTCTGAAATTGATTTTTCACTATGACCAGAGCCCTTAACTGACATTTTGATGTGGAAAATTCAAATTCATAGCCTAATCATGGTTTCACTTCGCCATAAGTACATAAAGAAAAAATCATAGCATGGATCTCCAGGCTAAAATTTGACTTGATCGTATCATATGTCATTTTTTATAAACATGAAATTTATGATATGGATTTTAATGAAATCCTTATAGAAAAATAGTATTTTGTTTGATACGGAAGAAGTTCATTTGAAATGTTTGATGAATATTTTATCAATAAATTTCTACAGAACATCGAAATTCGAGAAAAAAATTCAATTGGAAGACTCTATTCATTCTTCAAGAAATTTTATTGCATTGATTTCGTTTGAGTGTGGTGATGGATTTATTTCGTTTATTTTAAAATCACAGTTTTTATTTTTTTCCTAATTTATTGATAAACTGTGTGCTGCTGATCCAAGCTAGAGTAGAAGATAATTTTGTAAGAATATTACATTTGGGAGAAATATTAAGAATTGGGAATTTTATCGAGCTTTTTACTGCTGGTTTATCATCAAAATATTGTCAAGATGATGATCTCAGGGTAAGGCTTACTGTGATTCACAAAATAATAAATGAAATTAACCGTGACCTTTATGGATAAAATTTTAAGTGATAATCTTCATTCAAAATTTGGGACAGCTTGAGAGCCAACCAGCTTGAGAATCAACCTATCGTAAATATTTCCGCTATAGTGCTATAGAGTCGGAGGGATGATCAAGAAGGTAGGGAGCAGCATAAACTTTTAAGCAATTTTCAGAAAATTTTTAAAAGAAGAAATTTGATTTTGTAAGGGTAAATTTTTTGAAGGTTTAATTTTTCAAGCATTTGGGATGTAAAATTTTTATGGAGAGAATTGATCTTTATAAAGGAAATCTAGGCGATACTCTTTATAATGGAACATTATTTAAAGTCTGAAACACTATCTGAAATCAAAGAATTTCGATGAAATCCTCTGAAACAATCAGATCGTTAGGGATATGGATTGGTGTTTTGACGCTGCATTAAACGCATAGGCATAACTCGGAACATAGCTCGAAACATTAACGTAAAACCTTGTGCTATATTAGCAGAATCTTCATGATATCAAATATTTATTGCATCATCTGGAAATAGCTCATAACCTACTGCACATTTCCCCAAAATTTCGAAACATTGACCAATAGATATTTCAAGGAAACCCCTTCCGGATTATTCCGTTTCTTAGCAACAATCGATAATCGCTGTTGGGCATGGCTGTATTTGGCGGCTAATGAAAATCTATTTCCGAGCTCATTTACACATCATTCAAGATTTATGCAAAAGTTTTGCAGATCTGAAAGTTCTTCATTATGACGTGTATCCCGCAGTTTTCTTATTTTCCTTTCTTTTTTGTAACACTTCGTCATTGAAATATGCATAATTAATTTATAAGCATCTATTGTTCATCATAAATTATGCATTCGAATATTTCTGTGGTACGTCATTTTCTGTAAATAAAACTTGTCAAGGTTTGAATCACTGACACGAGATCTGACATGTGTTTTTTTTCCTTTGAATTTTTCGGAGAACTTTGTATCTTTGTCAGCTGATTTTCCAAAAACCCGACCGAAAGGAAATAACTATCAAACTATAAAAGGAAACAATACTCCCAATCATAAAATTAATCGGAATTTAGGACGTCGTTATTATAGAAAAACCGAAATTTTAAAGTAAAATAGACACTTAAACGTGCTTAATTAATTCACTTCGCAACTTAAAAAGAGCTAATTTATGTTATGTGGTGTATAGGGGGGGGGCGTACGGGATTTGCGATGAAGTACCGAATAATTTTGCTAAAATTTTCGAAATTCCGTAAAAAAATACTTTTTCTGATACCGATTTTTTTGGGTAATATTCCTCGTTTTGACTAATTTTTCATCAAATTTGATTTTTCATGTATGAATTACGAAAAAGGGAGATAAAAACTTTATAATACCGAAATTCCGAAGTAGAAATTCATGGATTTCCGATACCGAAACAATTTCAGCATTTCGAAATACCGAAGAGATTTTGTCCAATTTCCGAAATTCCGAAGAAAACAGGGTTTATTTCCACAATTCCGAAATACTGTACGCCCCTACTGTATAGCTTACCTAATTCATTTAATGTTATATGGACTTTGTGAGCGTTAGATAAACGTTGAAAAAACGTTGCGTGGCAGATGGGTACTGATTCTCATCAGCAGGTTTCCAGAGCTGAGATTTATCCGGCACAGTAAGTAAGTAAGTAAGTATATTCATCTTGTGGCTGTCGGCGGAGTCGGGAGTCAGGGAGTCTATCCTCTTTTCTATTTGCGCTAGACCTGGGAGATCGAATGCTGAGGTGGAGCGCCACACCTACTCTCAGCTTCGAGTAACTTACCGCCTAGATCATATTACCCAATCTAAGCTACTCATCCGCTGAGTTGGCGGTGACCGGGGATCGAACCCACAACCCCGGCCCACAACCCTTAGATTGTAAGGTGAATGCTCTACCGACTGAGCTACCCGGTCATCCGGACACAGTGGCTTCTTTAAAAGTTTATTATTTAACAATTTGCATTTATAGGAGTCAACAGAATTCTCCACGGAAGTTATCAGACAATGCTTTTCAAGGAGCAGGAGTGAAACCTGGCTTAACACTTTGGCGAGTTGAGGTGAGAGATTTTAATTTTTTTTTGAAAATTGATTATTATTAAATATTACGATAATTTCTCAGGTTTTTCCGACATACAATAACATGCTATAGATGGTTATTTGCACATGCTATTTGCACATGTCTCACAATGCTTGTTGGTTCATTATCCTCGACACCTCTGTCTCAGTGATCAAATGTAAATTTCCGATAACATGAAAGATTTGAAGATCGATGATGTTCTCTTCAAAAATTTCCAAATTCTTATTTTTTTTTAGAATTTCGGTTTGAAGAAGCTAACAGAAGATCAACATGGTCTTTTCCATGATGGTGATTCGTATTTGATTTTACAGGTAAAAAAAAACAAAACAAAACAACGGTTTAAATCTTTTTGAGATTATTCCTTTAGACCACCCAGTAAATTCAATGTTAATTGGCATTACCTTCAGGGTTTTGCTTCGTTTTTGGTAGGCTGGTGAATGAAAAATTAACTCTGGCGAGTTCTTCATTCTAGCCCGGCGAATTCTTAGCAAGCGCAGTGTATTGATTAGCATAAATATGTACTTGAGGCGGCGAACCGAACTTTTCGAACGGCGAATTGTAATTTTTTTCGTGCTTGGAACAGCGAAATTCGCCGTTGGCTGAGCCTAAATAAGAACTCTAACTTCGATTAAGGATCTAATTTAATCTAGCACGTTGAAAACGCAAAGAAAAGAATGTAAGGTAGTTTTCATTCAGCTTGTTGGTGAAGAGAATACGAAAATGACACCCAAAAAGTCATGGTACAGTTGGCCGTTTCTTAATTCGATATTCAAATGACCAACAATTTTATTCGAATTAAAGAAAGATTCGAATCAGAGAAAGATTCAAATTAGAGAAAGATTCGAATTAGAGAATGAATGACAGAGAGTAATTCAAACCACCTTCCAGCTGAGTGGACAAATATTGTAGTTCGAATAACAGAGAGATTCGAATAATAGAGATTCGAACTAGAGAAAGTTGACTGTATATTTAAACTTTTATTCTTTTCTATATTTTTCTTTTCAGTGCGAAGGTCGAGCAGCACCTTACGCTTCACATATTCATTTCTGGCTTGGTAAAAAGACATCACAGGACGAAGCAGGTACTGCAGCCTTCAAAGCGGTCGAATTGGATGATATTCTTGGTGGATCACCTACACAATATAGAGAGGTAGGCTACATGCTTTCTTGAACATGACAAATCCTTCTCTCAAATTTAAAATTTTGAATTTTGGGTATTTTTAGGATTAAGTATTTCAAATTTTTGAAAAAGAGCAGCGCCCTCTAGTACCACTAAAAATCAAATTGCTCGAATTTCCAATTTTAAATTTTAAATTTTGGGTTTTTAACCCTCTAGTAAGCAAGCATCACTGAAAGAAATGTAAAATATCCTACGATGCTCAATTTTATTTGATTTTCATCATATACATTTCCCTTCATTTTTAGATTCAACACCACGAAAGCAGAAAATTCTTATCCTATTTTCCAAAGGGAGTGAAGTAGGTTGAAATTGACGTTTACATTTTTTTTCTCAAAATAAGACAAATTCAAAATAGCTTTGACAGGGTTTATTTGCTATTCTTATTCCTCATATGAATAATTTGGATATCAGTATTTTCAATTGTATCTGTCATCTTTAACTACTTGACTGGATCGGGCTTCCCATATAAGAGGAAGCGTGTCCAGTTTAGAGCTTACTACAGTCCGCCATTTTGTTGTCAATTCTGGCAATTGGCGCGATTCAAATGTTTATAAGTTCGAACGTTTGAAAATCTTAGATCAGAAAACAACATGTTGGACAAGCCTACTTCCACTCTGAACACACTTCCATGGGCGAAATCTTTGAGCCAATTATCCTATCTATATGATATGAATTTTACACGCTAATGTTAATTAACGACCGTAGTGTAAAGTAGAGCGCGATTATTTGTTTGGTTTACTTAGGTACAACGAAGGCGGTGTAAGAAGCGGCTTCAAGAAAAGTGAAGTTGTCAACCAAAAACGTTTGTTCAAAATCAAAGGACGAAAACGACCAAGAATCTTTGAGGTAAAAGAAAAATAAATTTCATTTCCCAATAAGCAATAGTCTTTCTACACCACCGTGGCATTATCACACAAATGGACGTTCAATTAAATTTGAATGTTAACCTCTGGGTGACAACCGGTGACAACTTGGCCTACAAAAATCAACAACGACCTTCCAATCCTTCATATTTGCTGTGTCTACGCGGTGTTTGGTCTACCAGTCAAATTTCATTGTTTAGGCCTTCTGAATCTCATTACTGGGGAACATGCGATCGACATTTATCTTTTGCCATTTTTACATTAGTAGAGATTGATTTTAGATGGCCGGTTCAAAAAACCTCAGACGTCATAAAGTAAATTTACTAAAACAAAGTTATTCTTCCACTATTTAGGTGCCATTGCACAGCGATTCTTTGAACAGAGGTGATGTGTTCATTTTGGACAACGGATCCAAAGTATGGGTTTGGTGTGGTGCAGAGAGCAATCGAAGTGAACGACGAAAAGGCATGGAATTCGCAAGAGATATTCGAGACAGTGAACGTAGTGGAAAAGCACGTGTCTTGTTGATTGGTAAGTAGTGCCCGCAAACTCGAGCCCAGTACCTTAGTTGGCTTCCATCAGTACTTTGCCAGCTTGGTAAAAACCGGATTGACTCTGAGCAAGAATAGAGGTACAGCAGTAGCGGCCTGGCTTAATTTTCTTGGTGGTGCAAACTATGAAATTGGCGCCCCTGGTATTTTTGTCCTTATTTGCGCCCTCCATCGTTAAGTGAAAATACTAAACTGTAATAGCAGTGACTGGTTGAAAGTAACGCCCCTAATCTTTGAAATGGAAATTTTATACCTGGTAAGTCGATTCAGTCTATATTTTTGCTTTCTAAAAGTCTTATCAGAAAAATTACCAGATAATCTTTAAACTTTTGCGCCGCTGGTCTTGCCCTACTCTCTATTAAAGATCAATGGCTGAAATAGGGCAAAAATTCAGAAGTTGGGAGGAAGGGTTCCTTGTAATTCTGGCGCCGCAGGCAAAAAAATTTGGTGTAAGAAAGGTCAAACAGCTTAAAAGATCTTCTAAAACGGAGAAAGTTAGTCAGCATAAGACCACAAAAACCACAGCGAGAATCAACAAGTTTTGATCATTTTTGCAATCTCTCATTTTGGGGGTGAGCATTCTCTTTAACCCCTGGTGGATACACAACACTTCTCTTACTTCTGATACAATATTGATAAAAGTTTAAAAAATTCCAAAGAAAGGATGCAAGAAGGTAAAATAAAGCACCGCAGGCGAAAAAAATTAACATTGTACTCATAGTAGCGGCGCTTTAAACGTGCCGAAGGGCGCCAAATTGCCCAATTAAACATCAACAAAATTTTGGCGCCCCCTTAAAAAGCTCTTTTGGCGCCCCTCTCAGATCTTTCTGGGTGGTGCACTGCACCCCCTGCACCCCCTGCCAGGCCGCCACTGGAGGTACAATAAAAGACAAAATATTAGATAAAAAAGGGAACTTTAAACACTACAAAAGCTCTAAATTGTTCCAATATGACAAGGAATATAGCGCGACAGCCACTGAACCCCTCCAAAATCGAAACATCCAATCAAATAAAGTGCTGAAATCGCAACTCTCGCTCGAGCTTGAAATTCTGAAAAACGTCAAAATACCTTCAATATATTTCGAAATTAATTGTAGGTTTATACTTTCTTTTACAAGCTGCGGATAAACCAGTGTTTCAATTTTTCTCCTTGTAGAGGACGACCCCAAGATGCGACCGCAAAAGGATAAGAATGACGAATTATCGTTATTCTTCAGCGAGTTAGGGTCCGCTGGCCCTATTAAGGCGGCCGACGCACGAGGGTCAGATGAGAAGCATGAGCGTGACATGATCGCCAAAACATCACTTCACAAGTAAGTTGTTTCTGTCTGTGTCTATTCCCAGTGAAGGTTCAAAGATACCGATTTATGCCACTTTGTCAAAAGAATGATGTCTCCTCAATACCGAGATTACGAGATACAAATTTCCGATACCAAACCAATTTTAGGATTCTGAAATACCGAATAGATTTGTAAGAATTACCGAATTTCCGACATAAGAACGGTCTATATCTTCGGAAACTTAAACAATCCAAATTGTTTTCTCAGGGTCACTGATACAGGTGGCCAAATGCGAGTGACCGAAATCGCCACGGGTAGATTACGTTACGAACAAATGGAGCCACGTGACACGTACATCGTGGACCAAGGAGGTGTCGGCCTCTTCGTTCGAGTCGGTAGCCATGTTTCCAAAGAGCAAAAACTACAAAATCTCAAAGTTGCTGTAAATTACTTGCGAAGTAAAAAATATCCTGATTATACTCAAGTTACTATGGTGACTCAGGGAAGTGAGATTCCATTGTTTAAGCAAATGTTTGTTAATTGGCCTCACAAAGGATTGAGAATGAATCAACAAACATACCACAATGGCAGAGGAATTGGTAGGTTTACAATGTTCTGTTTGGAACAGCTTCAAATGCTTCTATCAAATTTTGAAAACCTTTCTTTAAACAAACAAAAATTTCACCTATGTCACGCGAGCAGAAATTTTAAGGAGTTTCTTTTGCTTATTCTGCTTGGTCTGCATCAGAGGCGCGCCTTCTTTCTGTACCGTGAAAAAGAAAATTTTTTAATCAAATCAAAACAAAATTGTCTGACTTGTATTTATGGGAGTTTCATAATAAAGCTGCTACTACCTGGACACGCCTTCGAATCTAATAGTCCTTACTAAAGGATTTCCACCGAAGAATTATTCCAACACTTGACAAAAATAGTAATCAAGTTTCCTATGACTAAATTTTTTTTCATAGCTCAAATACAACAAACAAAGTTCGACGCCGCAACTCTTCACGAACGAAAAAAACGTCAACAAGAGAAAATGTTCGACGATGGTAAAGGAAAAATCGACATTTGGCGTGTCGAAGATTTCCGACTTGTGCCGCAACCTAAAGAACTGCACGGCACCTTCTTTGGCGGTGATTGTTACGTTATTCTGTACACGTACGTCAAAGATCGACGGGAACAATACATTGTTTACTATTGGCTGGTGAGTGTTATTATCATCATTATTATCATAAAAACGAGGCTCAACTCTAGCTAAAAACCTCAGAACAACAATCGGATCGTCAAGTTACATAAATTATTTTGAAATTCTGTTCACTATTCTCTAAATACACCCTCGATCACAGGGACAGCATCACTAACGTTTTTATGTTATTTGATCAATCAAAAAAAAGAAATTAGTTATGGGGACGAGTTAGGCCCCTGATACTCACGGAAGATAAGTACACAAGTGCATAGTCTGAATCGTAAACCTCTTTGAAACCGCATGTAGTATATAAGTAGCACGAATCCGTTAGTAGATGTCAGCAGCCTAGTACCTACAAATTATATTGAAAATTTACTGGTCCTTCTTCAATTCTACTTTACAGGGTTTGAAAAGCACTCCAGACGAGAAAGGTACTGCAGCACATATGACTGTTAAAATGGATGATAGTCTTGGTGGAGCACCCATGCAGGTAAAACAATAATATCATATCAGATCAAACCATGATTAATGTGCTTACTTTTACAAGCTCCTAATAGCGATTTACGTAATGACATGATTGTCAAATTCTTTTGACGTGATGACATGTCCAGATTTGTACGCGTTATGTTAGATTTTGACCATTCTTTCAATGATGCGCGATAAGTTTTTAGGTAACTCTCATAATGGTGATTAAAAGAAAAAATTGTGGAGATGGCGTTACTAGCCTCCTCTTTGCGAAAAAGCCAACCACGAAGAACGGCGAGATTTTCCGAAAGGCAAAAATCGCCCGTGGGTTTTCGGGGTGGTACAGGCTATGACGTTAGAGAAGTCCTACTGAAAAATCTAGCTACGATGATAGGGTTTAAGCTTAATATTGACTTCCATTTTTCATTTCAGATTCGAGTTGTCCAAGGAAAAGAACCAGAACATTTCATGCGAATTTTCCAGGGAAAGATGATTGTGTACAGAGTAAGTTTAGTTTATAATCATTCTTTTGTTATCATTCAGCCTTCTCCAGTCAAAATGCGAGTCCAATTCAAGAATTACCCTGACGAATCCAAAAGGAAATATAAATGAAATAAAGGGATAATCAATTTTCTTCACAGTAAAGCTTGGAATTTAATTTCTGCTAGGGTGGTAAATCGAGTGGATTCCGTGGGCATCAACAAGAAGTTCAACAAAGTGGCCAACCAAGATTGTTCCAAGTTCATGGCTTCGGCCCTGACAGCAAGAAAGCTCTTGAGGTATAATATGATGAAGTCTTGCTTTTTATTTGATCCAAAACAGTCAGGTTATTGTTTACAAATTCTAAGCAAAATGGTCAGCCCGAAAAGATCAACCAGATTTCTGAACAGTTATTTTAAGAATTCAATCTATAAGAATCGCCAAGGTTAAATTTGTGTACATCATTAAGAATAATCAAAGACCCGAATGAAATAGAAGGGACTCTTAAACCTTTCCCATAAAAGAAAAAGTTAGACCTTAAAATATGCGACGTAACTATGGCAATGGGATGATCCCCTGCCTTGCATGGGAAATAAGTAGCTTCATTTCCCATGCCAAGAAAATCACTTCCAGTCCCTTCGCAGGGGATCAAACTCAACTCTAAATATCTGCAATTTCAGAATAACCATAGTATAAGAAAGCCGCGTAAGTAAAGTAAAAAATTAAAGTGAACTAAACAATCTTTTTACAGGTGGAGGCAGTTGCCGCATCTCTCAATTCAAATGATGTTTTCTTATTACTAACGCAAAGCGAAGGTTTTCTTTGGTACGGGAAAGGGTGTAGCGGGGATGAAAGAGAGTTGGCAAAAGAGCTAGCTGGCCGTGTTGCACCAAGGTTTGCTGATGATTTTGAGAAGATTCAAGAAACTAAAGAACCACAACGGTTTTGGGAATTCCTTGGTGGACGTGGAGACTATGCAAGTGGAAGCTACTTTGAGGTAATATTAGATCTTCCGTCCATTCAATTTTGTAACCAGTTCCTTTCTAATTCTAGAGGTAAAATCAAATGCAGTGCAGGTTGCTCTAGGTACGACATTGCTTTTAATTTGCACAGATGCCTGGTTTTATGGAAAGAGGCAGGGTACTCTTAACTTTTAGATTTTATAACATAAAGATTTTCAGGGGATTCCAAGGCCTTATTTTTATAAGCTCTCACTGAGAGCGCTAAGTTCAGATATAGAAAGACGATAATCACCGATTCATTTTCAGCAAATAAATTATCAGTTCGAAAAATTACACTGCGAAAATATTTTTCTTTACATATAATTAGCTGTCTCGACAGTAGCACTAGCTGCTTCAACAGTCTCATCAAAACCAACTTATTTCCTTTTACTTCACAGCAAGAAATACCTGAGTACCCACCTCGCCTTTTCCTTTGTTCAAATGCCACGGGCCGCTTCGCAGTCGAAGAGGTTTTCAACTTCACTCAGGAAGATGTGGAGGAAGATGACGTAATGTTACTTGATACTCATGACACCATTTATGTTTGGGTTGGTAAAGATGCAAATTCGACAGAAAAGAAAGAAGCCATGACAACAGCTCTGGTAAGATATGGATCTTTAGAGAATAAGACAAAATTCTTTACACCCCTGTCTCACAAACCCGGTGGAACTCCTTCCCTCTGTGGGAATAAAAATTTCAATTGAAATTGGAATGAGCATAGAAAATATGTTGTTCCCAGTCCGAAACATCCAGTAGGGATACTCTTGCGCAGATAAATCAAAATAATTTATCAATTTCACTAAAACTGTGTTTTCTCACTCCGAGGGGTCTGTGACTCTTACATTTTCACTAATATATGCACACAAATTCAATAAACCGGAGTGTCACCTATTGTATTGTTAAAAATCTTTGTGCTAATTCCAGTCTTTTTGCAGGACATCATAAGTATAACAAAATTTAAGTGTGTATTTTAACATCTCATAGGAATACGTGAAAACAGATCCATCAGGGCGTGATCCAGAGAAAGTTCAAATGGTGGTCATCAAACAAGGATATGAACCGCCCCAATTTACTGGTCATTTTGAAGCATGGAACGATGATGTCTTCGCGGTAAGCTTTTTGAAATAGATTCTTGTACAGTCAACTCTCTCTAATTCGAACCTCTACTACTCGTACCTTTCCATAATTCGAACTAAAAAATTGGTCCCATCAGCTTGAACTTAGTATAAAATGCTTTCTATAATTCGAATTGCTCTATAATTTGCAGAATTATGGTCGCTTGAAGATCGAATTAGAGAGAGTCAACTGGAGATAGATTCTCCCTGACAAAGATCAGCAATAAAGAATCTACCCATGAAAGTTGCCAATCCCCAAGCAACTAACAAACCGATAAAAACTTTTCTTGATCTCGACTTTTTCAATACCGGGTGTGGTCCCACACTCAGTTATTAATGCCCAGTTGCGGTGCTGAGGTTAATTTGGGTGGCTTAAGCAATATCTATTAGGTCATCAAAATGATTGGTATTTTTTACCAACCTTGTCCTGGCTTTATTTATGCTACTGGTAGACGCTAGAGAATTACCTTGCATTATCAGAAGGGAGCAAGGTTTGCTTTGCTTTTCATTTGCTAGCCTATCCTTGATTGTTCCTATTTCTAATCGTTTTCGTACAATCTGAGTGACATTTATTTTCTAACCTGTCTTTAGCATGGTAAAAGTTACGAACAAATCAAAACAGAATTGCGGGACGAAAATGCTGGAATTTCGTTCGTACAAGAAGAGCTTACCAAATTTTCTTTTGATCGAAAATATCCTTTTTCTGTCCTTTGCCAAGAAGAAGTTCCAGAAGGAGTTGATCCTACAAGAAAAGAGGTAAGATTTGATTTGAATAAGTTACTGCAGACCATAGATATCTTTTATAAAACACTAGCAAGAGCTACTCTGTATTTCCCAAGCAACGGCAGGCGAAGCAAAATAATGCGCCATCTTTGCTGAATGTAGATCACAATAGGTCACAGTTCGGTACCGGAAATTTTTTCAACCAAGCAAAAAAACCTGAATGGAGCATGAAAGATAGACTTGATCGATCAGATTGCCGGCACCGAACTATGGTCTACTTATCAAAGATGTCGGATTATTTTGCTACAGCTAACGACGGAGTAGCTCTATCTAGTGTTTTATATTAGATATCTGTGCTACAGACTCGGTGGAATTCCTACTCAACTCTCGTTCCTTGAAAAAAGATTTGAATTTGAGAATCCCCATTGAATTGTCTGGATTTTTAACTGTACACGATAGATAGAATTGTAAATGTCTGTGCCGGTATTTTTTTAGCTCTTTTATTGTGTTTCGAGCAGCTAAAAAATGAGACATGATATTTCTAGAATATCATTTTTATTGTAGACCTATATCAAAAGAGATAAAACACACGGCGTTTGACTGTGATTTCTTTCTGGGAAAATCTCTAGTTTTTTTAATAAAATACGTTTTCTTTCGTTCTAGTATTACTTGGCTCCAGATGAATTTTACCAACATTTCAAGATTTCTTTCAAAGAGTACGAACAAAAACCTCAATGGAAACGAGATATGCTCAAGAAAAATGCTGGCTTATTTTGAAATTATGATTTTTTTGGATTATGATTAGGCGCTTTTGGGTTACATACGTTAAAAAACTTGCTGTAATCTTATGAAATGCTATCGGAAATTTGTTGGCAAATTTAACACTGATACTTTAAATGAAGGCAGCTTTACATTGCCCTTACAAGTGATACTATTGTATCATTTATCAAAATATCAAATTTAACGCCAAAAGGGGCTTCAGTTCGAGTTTGCTAATATTAGAATAAAGATATGTCAAATTTATGTATTTGTGAGAGCGCCAATGTGATAACCCTAATGAGCTCCATCTCGGTGCGTCCTTCTATGTAGCTTCAGACGAAAGGCCTTAAAGTCGAACTTTATAAGGATTCGATTGCACGTAATTTCAAATATACTCATCATTGCGTAATTAGCCTCTTATGATTCAAATTTATCTTTTCGATGTGTCTGTGAAAGTGCATGTGTAGAATTTATGTGTATTTTGGCGCCAAATTCAACTTGAATCCATTTTTTATTAACTTTTCTCATAAATGCTAATATTTCGGATCAAAACATTTATTTAACGCAGTTTGCTTAGCTAGGACAGAATTTTTTGTAAATAACAAATTTTTTGATTTTACGTTTGTGTAGTAACGCTTGTTCCAAGTTAAAATCTATTACGCCTATATTTATACTGTGGACCAAATTTTTGAACGCAAAGAAAGTGATTGAAAGATTAAGGCTACCTTGTAATAATTTTTGATTTTTACTCGAATGCATTTAAGGCGATTTACAGAAGTAAAGTTTCAATTTTTTTTCTGTTTTCAATTTTTAATTCGTTTAATACATCTTATGTTAAAACTAAAAGATTAATTTTCATATAATACCTTTCCAAACAGACTGTCACTATTCCTTTAGTTACCCCCAACTATTAAACTTTTTCCAAGTCAAAAGTTTTTACCCCTAGGAAATTCTTCTTAAAAATTCCCAGAAAATGCTACCGTGAGTTATCATATGCCGTCGGCAGGTTGTAATCCGTCCTGTGAGGACAGAGTCAGGGCGTTAGAGCGGTTTACGGACAAATTAGTGACGCGGGAGAGTTTGGAAACCTCCGCCCCGTGGTAAGCACCGTTTTCAAATTTATCCCGCCTCCTAAACTATTCCCTTTTTAAATGATTTTGTGTAGACGATAGGATCGTTTAAGCTAACACCCAAGGCTATGGTGCTTCCTACGTATTTTGGGATGATATTCCGGAAATGTGTTGCTTCACAGAACTAATTCAATATTTTGAAAGTGAGCTTCGGGTATATTTCAGTTGACATCATTTCGAGACCCCATAAGCGAATTCTTGTTCCAGTTAACGATACGCACATCTCTTTGATTTTTCTTTTTTCATTGATGATGAAATCATTGGTGATGCTTAGATGATATCCAAGCCACTTCAACTTTTCTAGGTTGCTCATTATTCTTTCTTTTTCTTCTTCACTTTGTAAGGTCACCTTTATTGGACGCTTTTTTCTCGGCCCATTTTCATGTTCAAACCCAATACAATGTTGTTGCGTTGGTTTGATGTCGCGGATACCGATATCTTTGAGCAGATCCTCAATTTCCTTTATTTCCTCTTCTTGTTCTTTGTCTTTCGTTTCTTCAATTTGTTCAGGGAGTCCATGAATTATGATGTTTCTTTTCCTTGACTCGATATCTCTTTTCTCTCTCCTCTCCTCTCCTCTTCTTTTTGTTCCGCAACAACAGATTTAAGATTTTCCTTGTTATTTCAGCGTAAGTTTTACGTGATGACTCTTTCATTAATTTTTTTGTGGTATCTCTTCTTTTATCATTTTCCTTGTTTTAGAATCTAAGCCGTTCATCTTTTCTGTTAGGATTTTTTCGATGTCGTTGTTGACGATTTCGCAGTTTTTGAGTTGGTGATTGAGTTTTTTGATTTCGTCGTCTTTCTTAGCAATCTCCTTTTGCATCATATGGTACGTGTTTTCTCCGATTTACTTTTTAAGGACACACAATAAAAAATCACACAATTGTGACATACATATTGATTATTACAAGTGTTAACGAAGATTTTCAGTTGGTAAAGTGGCAATTGTGTGCACTCGTAATGTACCATACGTTGACAACTATGGCATTTGAGTCGATTTTGATCTTCATTATCAATGCACGTAACAAGGGTGCATGTTGCAGTTGTTTTTGCTGCTTCAATTGGTGGATCTTGGGTGTTTTTGTCGCAATTTTTGGTCATATTTAGCGAATTTCGATGCTTCTTTGAGTTTCCACCATTTTTTGAAGTGCGCTGCAAAACACGTCTTAACTAAGGTTTGGTATGAATAATCAAGTTAGGAATTCTGAAAAAAAATTGGAGATTTTGCGGGGATTTTACCTAGCCTTACTGCTCATTAAGGGACTCTTGACAGGCGAAACTATTTAAACTGTAATCAGTAGCGTTGTGGCAGGGGGGGGGTCATGGCTCCCCAGCGGAGCTTTTTTGAAGGGACGCCGAAGAGCAAGGGGCGCCAAAAGAGATTTTTTTAAACGCCCCAATTTTGAAAATCATATTTTACCCGCCTTAAATTGCACCCCAGGACCAATTTTACTTAAATAATTTTAAATTTCTTGCAATTTTTTTCGCTCGCAATAAAGTTAATTAATAACTTCTTTGCAATCTAGCTAATTTACAAGTTTTTTTGTGTACAATACAGGGTATCCCTAATTAAAGTATCGAGTTTGAACATGCGATTGAGTAGAAAATTTTATGTGTGTGTTCACAAAATTGTATTTTAAGCTCTCCCTCTTTTTTCTTTGTCATTACGATTAATTTATACGTTGTAACTACCTTTTGTAATAAGCCTGTGTGATGGAGAACGTTCTTATATTTTAGCGATAACACACACAAACTTTTCTACTCAATCGCATGTTCAAACTCGATACTTTAATTAGGGACACCCTGTATAGCATTATTAAATAAAAATCTAACTGCGCCCCGAGACCAATTTGCTGACAACATTATTGAAATCATAAAACATCAATTGTTTCGCTCACTTCGCTCGCATTACACATTGCTTCTTTCTTTTCACTCTAGCAAGAGTCAAATTTGTATATTTTTATTTAGTGATTTAGGGTATCTTGGCAGTCCATTTTCAACATTTTCAATATTTCCTTCCTCGTTATTCCCGCTAGGCAAATGAATTAATAAAAGTTTAGAAACTGGTGGGTGGGAGTGCCACTTTGGAAAATTAGGGGCGCCATTTAAAAAATAATTGACTTTGGCCCCTCCAGAAAAATTTTCCCACAACGCCACTGTGTAATAGTATATGAGACATACAAGATGAGATTCTTTCAGACAGTCCTCATAGATTAAATTTCAGAGAAAGCCTAAAACACCCCTCTGTTCTGTCACAGACCCGCTGGAAAATTTGGCAAAAATCTCGTCTCCGGTGGAGAAAATACAATTTTCATCCACACTGGGGAATTGACTTTTATTTCATCCCCATACAAAATTCAATGTAAAAAATTGCACCGGATTTTTTCGACTTAGGAACAATTTAATTTTTATCCCCATTGGGTTTTCAAAAGAAAATTTTATCCCCAATATAGGAAAAAGTTTCACCGGGGCTGTGAGACAGGGGTGACCTACAATCAGTGTCATAATATATTGGCACTTTTGGCGAATTTACAATTTTTCGAAAATTGAAGTTAGAGCGAGAATGTCAATTTTTAGGCCTTCAACTTGATTTCATCGAGTAGTTCGATCTGGGAGGGATTTATTGGTTTCTAGGCTATATTTCAAGCCCTACTGGACCATTTTTAAACTTTTGGATCCTCACATCCTAAGCTCCTAAGACTTAAGTTTAGCGTTAAAACTCAGAGTTAAAACTCTACGCTTCGAACCTACTTTAGAGCACTAACAAATCGATTGTGGTTTCAAAACACCCCGGTGAATTTCCCTTTTGTGCCAAGTATTTTGTCCCTGATTGTAAACTGTGATGCTCACTCACTGATGGTACTGGAAATTCTCGTCCAATCACCACGGTTGTTTTGATATGAAAAAAGAGAAATGTTTATTATTGCCTGTACCAGACGACCACGGCTTTTTCCTCGACACCGGTGTGATAAAAAATCACGTGTTGGGATAGAGATAGGCTAGGTTTGTATGGCTGGATTTAATTTGTTCTTTTCTAATGGATCTCAAAGGCTAGAAGATAGCATAGAGTAGTTGGGATAGAGAAAGGCGAGGTTCAGGCTTATTATAACAAAACTATGGCTATTTAAGTTTTTTTTAATGTACTCCGAATTATAACTCAAACCTCACAAATTCATTCAATTTTCTTGAAATTTAAGCTAAGTAATTTAAAATCGGGAAAATTTAGGGAAGAATTAGAAAGGCAATTAAGAATAGAGGAAATTTCACAAAAGCGGAAAAATAAACACATCAATTTTTAAGAACAATCCAACTGCCTGGAATAGCTGGATTTCGGGCCAATTAAGGGTCAAAACAGTAAGAATAGGGTATCAAGCCAGAAATAGTCCAAACTACACACCCTTCTCACAGACCCGGTAGGATTTTTTCAACTCGATGGGGGGTTGACATTCCCATATTTTTCATGGCTGGGGATTTAAATTTTTTTATTTTCAAGTCAGAAAATTCAGTGGGGATTTGAAAATTAGCATAATGTTTTGTAGTGAGGATTGGTTCATTTGATTATTTTCAGCGGGGACAAAAATGGGAGGATAATTTTTCACCGGGGACGATATTTTGGGCAATTTTTCAGTGGGAAGGGTTCGCAGTCGGCCTGTGAGAAGGGGGCGTTAAATTTGCCCAACTTGACAACTTGCGTCTAAAAGTGTCAAAGAAGTTAGAACAGCCGAGGCCAACAAAAATTTACTGGTACCTATTAAAAAATGATTGCAGATTGGAGAACATGGAAGGGTTGATTAAAGAATCATTAAGCCGCCCTTCCCTATTGGTTGACTAAGGTAGTGAGGCAAAAGATTCCAGAACAATTTAACATCGCGTGAGTTATAGAAAAATATTAAGGGTCCTTAAGACAAACACTCATTGTGTCAACTGATTTTCGCATATAGGTAAACATTGCAACATATCAAAACGAAATTTATTAGAAACTTTAATCGCCCAAGTAAGAATTTCATCCCTCTTTTCATTCCTTAATTTACTCTGGAGCTTAGATTTGTATTCAAAGTTTTTGTAGGTCGTTGCTACTTTGTTTCATTTCATTGAGTGAAATATCTAAAAAGATAGTATCTGAAAGAATTGCAAATTTGTTCCGACATGGTAGACTTGTAGTAATTTTCACAACATGGCTTTTGGAAAAATTATTTTACTTCTGACTGGTTCCAATTTTTTTCTGATAGAGATTCCATTTTTTGCACTCTGTTGTTCAACCCCGTCGGCCGTCAAGCCTTTAGTACCCCCCGCGCCCTATAAAGTAATTATTTTAAACCCAAACTCAAAAATAGAACATTCTCACGTTGCTATTTGCTTATAGAAAAGTACTTTGTTAAAAATAGTTTTGCGGTTGGTAGGGTAACAAAGTCCTCTGAAAATTGCGATGAGGATTAGTGCAAGATATTTGTGCGTTTGGGCAATGAGTCACTTCTTCTCAGTTCATTAGAGAGGATGCTAAGTCACAACCTTTGATTAGTGCCATGCAATATACTGTTGTCTATATCTTGGTTGAAAAAGAATTAAATAATCTTAAAAGATAACTTTGAAAAGGTATGTTCCTGCTGCACTCTTATTTTTATAAACAATTTTATAAGAAGAACGAGGCTCAAAAAACGACAAAAAACTATTGAAGAACTAAGTTGGGCCTAAAATGACTGAAGTTTCAAGCTTATTGAGGGTTGAGTAAAAATAGGGTATAAAGCTAAATTGTTTCATTCTTGCCCTGGAACTAAAAACAGGATAAGAACGGTTTGAGGCTTAAAATACCCAAAAACTGAGAACAGCCGAAAGCAAACAAAAGTTCAGAGGTTCTTATAAAAAAACAGTATACGTTGTAATGGGACCCTACCGAATGACCACGTCAATTATTACACCCCTGTGTCTAGAGGCGCTGGGACCCCAGCCGCACTGAAATTTGGCAAAAAGTTCGTCCCCAGTCCGAAAAAAACCCAGAATTTCGGCCCCACTGGAAAATTGACTTTGATTTCACCCCATTCGAAATTCAATGTTTAAAAACTGCACTCCAAAACCATCCCTACTGGATTTTTTAATCTTGGAACAATAGAAATTTTATCCCCATTGAGATTTCAATAGAAATTGTCATCCTCGCTGCGAGGAAAGGTTTCGCCGGGGCTGTGAGACAGGGATGTATTATTCGATTAGTTAATACCAAATGAAAGTAGGTAATTGTGATGATTCAGTTTTGTTACTATGGGCAATTAGAATAGAACGTCAACAAGGTGTACTAACGCACTTTGTAATAAAAGCCACACTTTGCAATAAAAGAGGTAGGTAGGTATTACAAAGTGCTACAAGGTGTTACAAAGTGTGTCAAGGTGTATAATAAAGTGTGGCGTTATTACAAAGTGCGTTAGTACACAAGGGCTCTAAGGATTCTATACGAATTACTTATACTTTTAATATATGTCCTTGAATCATCTAAGTGATGAACTTTGAACTTAATACCGGATTAGTGATGACTTTCTGTCATCATACTATTTCATGTTTAGCAATACATGTCATATTGTATCTCCTGTAGTGTAAAGGGAGTCTAAATTATAATTGTAATATATTTTTAGTTTACTCAAAGAAAGTGATATGTTGTAGGAGAGTCGATCTCTTAACAAAAAAGAGGGATTGGTTTGTAGAAGATCATACCTTATCGGGGAAAACTTCGTCGGGGAAAATTTTCGTCAGGAAAAATTTCATCACTTTTCCCCGACGAAGTTTTCCCCGATAAGGTATATTTCTTAGAAAGTTTGATGGTGAAAGAAAAACCTTTTTGGGCGTGGCTGACATGATAAGAATCGACTGTGCGGTTTTACAGTCTTTCATTTTATACACCCCTGTCTCGGCAACACTTTTTTGGTTATTCGTTAGCTTTTTCGGACGTTTTGGGTTGGATAAAAAGCTGGATAAAGTTTAATTTCGATTGTCACGGAATGTCTTTATCTTTCTAGGTTTGGAAAAGTGAAATCATCAGTTTGGGTGAATTATTCCATAGTAGTCTTAGGTCTATTTCCTTTTTGAAATACAATTGGAACCAGTAGACTCGACTGTTCTTATTTTTTTGGCATTTTGAGCCTCAAATTGTTCTTATTTTCTTATTCATAGGGTGTTATTGAGGTGTTTTAGGCGTTATACCCAATTTCTACTACTTCGATCCCTATTTCCTTTTTGAAATTGATGGCGCACATTTACCTAAAAAGCTGGATGGCAGGCTAAAAACTCGTGGTCTAAACCATAATAATATTTTTTTCCTATTACTCACACCAGAAACCCAACACACTCCATCTCAGAGGCATGAAATAATACCTCGTGAAAATTATGATAAAGTAAAATATCAAAAACTTTTATGTTATAACAAAAATTATCAAAAAAGCTTGAATTTAAACATTTGCCTTCAATATTAATTACTATAAAACATTTTAAAAAAAAAGTTCAAAAGCTTTATGCAAACAAATAACTACGATGGAGGGCTTTTTGTGATACAACGAAAAATAAGGGGAGCAATCACAGACTACAGAGCAGGAGAGATAGAGAGAGAGAGCTTTGTTGTGGCAAAACAGGGGAGATGAATTTTGTAGCTGCAAATTAAAATAACATTCACAGTGCTATGTTGCTGTTAAGGCTGTTAAGACCATTGTAAACATAAATAAACTTCTCTAGTATTACACATTGAATCTGAATAGGGCGTTTTCAATTTTATTCTGAGTCACAATTTAATTTTGTGTAGTTTGACAGTTTGCTTTTATCAGCGTTTTAATTTTCGCAATAATTTTTTGAAATTTTCAAAATTTGAACTTTTTTGCTGCTGACTCTACTGAAGTTATTGGTGAATAAATGGGTAATAAATATAAGTTTAAAGTCTGGTAAAGTATTCGATATTAACAAGATATATAAGATATAAGGGAGCTTTACAACAGCTTCATAAGAAATATACATACTTTAATCTTCATCTGCTTTTTATTTCAGAATTCAGTAAAGTTTTTTAGAAAAAAACAAAAATGATGTTGAAAATATCGGTTGCTTTGTTCGCGCTGGTTTCTTTCGCAGGTAAACATACGAGTAAATTCTATCCACCTTTTTTTTGGGTAATTCTCTGCTTGATATTCTGCTAAAACCCCGAGATAGTACTGGGGGCTTCAGAGAGTCTCGTATTGACCGGTATTTTGGTACACGCTTCTTTTTATAAGAATGGTGTAAATCCATTTCATCATGGATATTCTTAACTTTTTTGGGAAAATCATCCTATAATATTCTTACAGCATTCTTAGGTTATGATCCTTATCCAGACACTAGATTTAATATTTAGTACATACGTCTCAAGCATAAAATGGCATTTTTGTGAAAGGGACGAGCCTTACTTGGGGTAATTGACAATTTATAATCGAAAATGCTCTAAAGGCATTCTTAGCTTGAGTAGCCAAATTCCATGACGGTGATATTCTTAGCATTAATCTTATGTTATTCTTATTCTTATCATTATTCTTAATGTTTTGGACATTTTTATCATGGACATTCTTGTAAAGCGTATTCTTATAAAAAAAGCGTGTACTTGAAGGACAGCTGTATTGAAATATCGAAGCATTTTTGACCGATATTTGAGAAATCTTAAGCCCACGCACCGGTATTTCGGTATTTAGTAACTTACGAAGCCCCCCCCTCTCACAACATGGTCATTGTTTACATCTAAGTTACTTTTGAACTTCAAAATATTATTAGCTAAAATTATTCTCTTCTACGTCATTTTTTTTCTTTCCTGGATATTGGGATATCGTGAAAAGAAGAGAAGGCTGCTCAATTAAACAAACCATAGCTTTGATAAAAACCATCTGCTGATAAATTGCTAATTCTCCAGCAAAGATTGTTGATGTTTGCAAATTTCTAATGAGAAAGAAACTGATTTGATTATAAAAACAGCCCTGTATCATTGATCCGGTGAGAATATTTTTAACAATGGTAAAAACGAAAGCACTTTAATACCAAATTGGCGATGGAAAATGTCTTGTGGGATTTTATACTGTCTGCAGCTAAAAATTCTAATACGTTAGAGAGCAGTGCTTATGGGATTTAGAGATAGGATAAAACTTCAGTATCGTTTTCCAATAGGGTTGAAAATTTCAAGATATTTTATTCTCATCAGGGACGAGTTTATAGCCGACTTTCCAGAGCGAAATAGTTAAACAAAACACAAGTAAATCAATCGTTTAAAGTGGTAACCCGGGGGTACTTAGGTAAATGGATAGTACGGTATGTTCAGCCCTTAAGGGTACGTTTTTTGGATTTCCAAAGTCCCGCTAAGGGTCGGAAAAAAATCAGAAAATCTAATTTCAGTCCCACTAAGGGTCGGAGAAATAGGAAAATTTCAACTTTTTACCCCCGGAAAGATCGAAATTTGGTCAAAATTGGTCAAATTTGTCCCAATAAGGGTCGTAAAAAATTCACAAAAGTTTCCTTTGTTTTCTCCTTTTGATTACCAGTAAGGGCCCAAGAGTCGAAAGTTGGACGGCACCCTCCCCATCAGCTCGCAACCCTAGTATCCCCCCCGGGAGTGATAAGCATCGCTTCCACCCTAAATATCAGTTTTTTCGAATACACATTTATAATCTATCTTGATTTTATGTTTTATGTTTCAGCATGTGCATGGCCTGGAGGTCAACGGGTAATCGATAGTAACGCACGTGGCTTTACAGTTATTCACGATGAAGCTGATAACTCCAATAACGAAACACTATATGCATTCTCGTACGAAATTGCCAACAAACCAAGCTATTTCTACTCTCAAGGTTTTCTCAGTACAGGCCATTCTAGCCCTAATTTAACGCTCAGTGGGTTAAGAATCAATGAAATCATATCCTTCAAAGTATGCAACTACCAACTTGGCACAACAATCACCAATGATTTGTTTTCATCGGCTACAGATATCAGTGTTAAACGTTCTGAACTGGCAGGAAATACTTGTAAGTCATTTTTTGTCCGAATATGTCCGAAGTCAGTATCATACAGAGCGATCAAAAAGAAAAACTTTTCCATGTATTTTGTATATTAAAAAGTACCCTATCGGGGGAAAAAATGTCGGGGGAAAGTGATGAAAATTTTGAGGAGGTGACGAAATTTTTTTCCCGATTATTTTTATCCCCGACCAAAATATTTACCCGATTTGTTTTTCCCAACCAAAATGCAAATCCAAATTTTTTACGTCTCTATTAACCGAAATGAAATTAGTGCTTTAAACGTCGAATTACAAGATCTATTTTCGAGCTAGTGAAGGAAACCATTTCATTTGGACAATTTAATCGGGAGAAGTAACTAAATTGTAAATTTGGTCGGGGAAAAGTGACGAATTTTAAATTTTGGTCGTGGAAAAGTGACGAAAATGCCTCTAAATTTCGTATTTTTCCCTAAATCCCACATGCCATATACGCCATATAATACACTTTTTTATAAGAAAATTGTGCAAATCGTATATAGAACTAAAACTAGAACTCCTGAGTAGGCAAAGGTTATTTTTCATGATGAATCAAAGGTGTACTACAAAGTGTTCTCGACAGTATGGTCGAGGAGACATGGCTTCATCTAAAACTTTGAGACGTTAAATTCGAAAGATTTAAACTAATTATAATTGATTCCTAAGACCTTCACTCTATACAAAAGTACTCTATTCTCATAAATAGAGGCTGGAGATCATCAAATACTTTCAAACCTTTCCAGCTGGCACTAAAGGTCAAACCCTTCTTTTTCAGTGGTACCAGGAATTCCATTAAATCTTAAAGTCATTGCTGGTAGCTCAAATAAATTTCACAGTGCAACTGTCACCTGGGATAACCCACAAAACATCCAAGACTCAACCAATGAAACAGATAAATCTATTCAATATAAATTCGAAATATGCAGATATAACAGATTCACTGAAATGAAATCTAAATGTGAAATTGAAGCTGACATTTTGAGAAACAAAGCTTCAACAACGCAATCGACCGAACAAACAAAATCCAGCAAGCTGTATGATTTTAATTTCCACCCTTCAAAATCAGATGAGCTCGTCTACCGTATTACTGGCATTGCACTGAATGGTACTGCAGGTCCAACAGCTGAAGCTATTGCCAGGCTGAACTCCACCTTGGGTAAGTATGATCTTGATATTTTCAATAAGCTATATTTCAATTTTATTGAATTTTATTCGTGTTTTTTTATAAGAACGAACGGAATATAAGCATATAATGTTTCGATGGCAAACCTACGGAACTTTTACTTTCAGGTAGGCATTTGCGTTGTTTTATATGTTCGAACAAAAATATGTGCAATCAATTTCAAAACATAATCAAAGTATTTTTAACAATTTCCAGCACCAAAAGCTCCATATAATGTTACTGTTGCTTTGCATACTGAAATTTACGCTGATACGCTCACGTTGTCATGGTTATCGGCCGATCAAGGTGTCAATTACGTCAGATACAACATTAAAGGCAACAGTACAACAATGATGAAATCAGGATCCTCACCGATGGTTATCAGTGGTTTGCGAAACAGTACAGAATATGAATTCCAAGTTGGCGTTTATACTGAACGAAATGGTGGCAGTGAATATTCAGTAAAATACACTGCATCAACTACAAATGGTAAGTAATTCTTATCCCAGCTGGCACACAATGTCGTTTCAACGTTTATCTAACGTTCACAACGTCCACATAACGTTAGATGTACGTTGAAAACAACGTTGTAGCCAGCTGGGGAAATTCACATCACTCATGGCGTTCTAAGTCTTAGATTTAAAACGCAATGATATCACTCCATTTTATGTTAGAGTCTTGGTACCAATTTTATCACATGTTTATTGCTCCGTACAGCCCTTCTTTACGACGATAGCAAATTTATGTATTTCACTTTTGAGGACGGTAAAGTGACTGAAGCGATTTGGAAAAACCCGCAGTTTTGACCCGAAAAATCGAGGACGCGGTAAAAGTGCTGATTTACCGTCGTCCTCAGTCAGTCAGGATTTAGACAAATTAGAACCTTTACCGTCTCCGTCGCAGAAAAACACACATACATAAACTCCATAATAATGAGTTTATAAAATTCTAATCGAATTAGGGTATGGGACAAGCGCAAGACTAGACTGGCACGCCAGTCGGGCTTATCTGATATTCCGATGGTGTTTTGGCGGCCGCCCACGCTAAAGCTCTGAAGGAGCGGGCCAATATCACCATCGGAGACCTATAGTAGTCATCGTTTGATGTACCGCATCACAGTCGTGTCTAGCTGTCCTTACACTTTTTGCTTGACCATCGGTTGCACCCGACTGAATTTAGCATGAAAATCTCTGCTGCCTGAGAAACCTTACAGAAAAATGAAAAATGGTAACCCAAAGGTTCCAGATGTTAAAATTTTCCCGACCTTCAGAGCTTTAGCGTGTCGGAAGAAAATTTCTACATCGAGTACCAGATAGCAGTCGGGCTGGAACGGTATCACGTGGGGAAATGAGCGTAGGAGTTAGGTAAGCGTAGGATCTAGGAAGAAATTTTGTCGGCGGCAAGGGCTGAAAGCAGCAGCCTCTCACCAACTTTTGCTTGTTCTCCTACGTAGCTCTTATTCTAGCAAACGCCCGCCGCCTTTATGTTCCTGCCCACTTGACATAGTTTGCTAGTCTAGCGCAAGACAAGCGCAATCACTCGATTACTACAACCTAGAAAGACAATAAATTTTCAAATTAAGATATGCGGTCCAAATATATCAATGAAGATCTAATGATTTTGTTTTTTCAACCCATAGAACCGAGACCAACTCCAAAACCAGGAAACAATGGAACGATGCTGACATCATCACTTTTCTTATTACTTTCATCTCTATTTGCTGTCATCAAATTCTTGTAAAGAGAATTGTAACAGAATACTCCCAGAATGCATTATAGTCACAAGAATCCAACTTTATTTACAACACACTTGAAATCTTTGGCAAACTCACATCACCGTCATTCAAGATTTTATGTACATAGGAATTATCGTCGCAATTTTTTTCGCCAAACTTACATTTTGGGAAATATTAAAAGAACACACGAACAGATATATATTTATTCATTTTGTCTTTCTTATTTGAAAAAATTTTTATAATCGAGCTTAATGTTGTAAAGTTTGTTTGTAATGAAAAATCTTCGATGCCCTCAAAAATAGTTTTTCGTATGAAAAATTGTACTTTTCAACAATACTTTTGGAAAAGAAGACATGGGTAGCCCGGGGCGGGGGGGGGGGGGGGGGGGGGGGGGGGGGAAATAGGGTACGCGGGACATGCCGCTGATCAGGGTCCCTTTTTTAGGCTCTGAAGATATCTGACAGGGTCCAAAATCTACTAATTTTCAAGATGTGCATCTGACAGGGTCCACTTTTGGTTATTTGGACAATTTTTCAGGGAAAAAAATGAGAAAATTTTTCAGTTTTTCGTCTACTTTTAGTCATTTTGCCACTTGTTAGGGTGGAAATTGACTTTCAATTTTTTGTCCTGACAGTGTCCATGTTGTCCGTCAAGGTCAGTGCCCCCCTCCCGGGATGGGTAGGAGCAAGGTTATATTATAGATATATGTATCGTATAGATAAGCTATTTGTAATTTAAGAAAGAAACTTATACTTTAGATTTTATTACGAAAATATACACTTGATTTAGAAAAATAATTAAAATACGATTAGAAGGTTGAGTGTTACGAAAATTTGAACTTTGAAGACTGGTTTCAGGCTGGCGAAATTTCCATCAGTTTCTGCAGCTCCGGCTGCCATTTTGAGACAATTGACGGTTACCAGAAACTACTATGGAGAAATCCATTCGTGATATTAATGACGTAATGTTTTGTACGGGAAGCGCCAAAAATAACCCAGGCGTTTTCCACTAATTTCACTGTTTAAATTCAAAAATAGCGACAAACACCCGGTCTTTTTAAGTGGTATTCCTTACAAAACATTACGTCGTGAATATCACGAATTCCAGTCTTCAGAATTTAGTGGCTACATCAGAACTTGATGGAAATCATTTTAATCTTTGAACTTGTTGAGTGAACTGTCCAATATAATTCCCTTTCGGAGCATAATGCGCCACAACATAGATATGAGTTTGATCTCTACTGATTGCCATTCCGATACCGATCCTCTTTGAGTCCTTCCAAACCATTTGCGTGAAATGTCCTATCATTTTGCCAGGTGTTCCCGTTCCAGTTGAAAAGTTATAATCCTTGATCTCGTCATACCTATGGAAAGTTTACAAATTTTTGAAATGAAGTTTATATAGTAAGATTTGTCCCGGGGGGGGGGGGGGGACAGTGGGTTTACCAACTGACGGTATGTGCGGCGAAAAAAATGGCTTTTAGAATCGCACCCTTATAGTGCAGAAAAAAATCGGTGAAATTCATACCCTTACAGTGCATTTTTTCAAATTTTAAACCCTTTTCGAGCAAAAAAAATCAAGATTTTTCCGGGGATTTGTCTTATTCGTAAAATATATGATGGTGCATTATAGCATGATAGCTATCCTGTCGAAATCACTTCGAGATCTGTACAGCCGGACTCGTCCACTAAGAACACAAGTCCTCCACTTAGATGGACTAGAGGTGTGTGACCGACAAAGCTGCCAATAGCCTGGTGTAGGGCATGTGTCGGCTCAGACGAAAACGCATTCACTTGGCAAGCGTATCGTCACATCTAAAGCACTAAGTCTAACCCCAACCGCAAGAGCCAAAATAGATGATAACTACACACTACGGCAGCCATAGTACAATCCCCTAGCACAAAAAAACTTGGTGTAAAAAAAAAATTAGAAGGATTTTTCCCAAGTGAGATGTACCTTATAACCACAGCTCCCAAAGGAAAACGTTGACTTCCCATTCCAACAGGAAAAATTTATACTCTACATCATAAATACGGACCAAAAAATTAGGAGCATACTGGTGCAGGCGATACTAACCATAAGTCTAGTGCTCGCGTACATCTTCCTTCCTTGGTCACACGACCAGAACTGTAACCATAGTATAGATTCTCTCCTTTGTCAGCAAGATCACTACTATGTTTGAAGTTCTTCGTTCGTGCTAATTCCTCAGCATACAATTGAGCAGAACGTTGCAACGCATTATCCCATGAAAGTGGATCTGTCATTCTGTGTCTGCTTCGGTACACGTTATGCTTTTCAAAACATTCAGCTGAATATGTAAAAATTGGAATTTTTATATGAAAAGTGGGATTTTAGTGGGTTATCGCTTTGGTTATCGTAAGGAATTTTATGATACATACTATAGAAATATGAAGACACCCATTTTTAACGAAATGTAAGTACCTAAGATTCGTGGAAAGAAAATTTTAGGTCGTAGTTTTGACTAAAAACACACTCATTCCTATTTTAAAACAAGATTTTATACAGTGGGAGTATCTATAGCTCGAACATTCAAGGAAAACGTTTTGTAGAGTTGACAAAGGTTTGATAATACCGTAGATTGGTCTAATGTCGACATCAACCACTTCTAATTTCGCCACCCTTCTTTAGAGATAGGAATAATAGGAAGATCGGAATCACTGATAGACAAAAAATTTATTCCTCTCCTGATCGCTAAGCAAAAATAAATTAGTTTCAATCAATGAATCAATGATTACGAGCTTCCCATCATTCCTATCTCTAAAGAAGGGTGTCGAAATTAGAAGAGGGATGTCGATATTAGACCAACTTACGGTACTGGTGGAATCCGCAATAGAGAAATATTTAAGTCAGGTTTAAGAAATATCAGTTTGAGAATTTCTTTTTTCTCCGTCACTTACTTAAACATTTCACCAGTTTCCCCTGACTATATTTTCCCATTTAATGTACGGAGACTCGGGCTATAGAAATTTCACGTACACTTTAACAGAAAAACACTAACCTAGCAAATATTCCGCATTATTCCCACTTAGTTTGAAGAGGGGGGCTTTGTAGTGAGAAGTAAAAAATAAATTCATATATTTACATAGCAGGCTGTCTCGTGGTCCTGTTCCAGACGAAGGTTTTGGAGTTGGCTTAACTGGGGTGGGTTTCACAGGTGGCTCAATTGGTGGCGTTTCTGTTTTAGGTTTCGGTTTTTGTTTGTTTTTATTTTTCATTTGATTTCTTTTCTTTTCAGCTCTTCTTCTTTGTTGTTCTTTTCTTCGTTCCATCCGGAGTTTTCTTTTCATGATACGTTGCAATCTACGTTTTTCAGCTCTTGCTTTTCGTTGCATTTGTTGACGCTGTTTCATTTCTTGCCTTTTAGTTAGTCCACCATTTTGAACTAAGAACAATCGAACGGGGACTTTTAATTACAGTACGTATAAGAATGGGTGACTATTAAGTAGGAAATTATAGGGGAAAACTTTTGAGGAAGAATTTCACATTGGAATGAGATCCCTTTTAGTCTAAAATTTTCAGAGCTCATACCTTATTGGTATATATTTTCGCGTGTTACAAATTTTCGCGAATCGCGAATTTTTTTCGAAAAAACGTGTTTCGCGTGTATTAAATTTCGCGATTGCCGACTTCTGGAAAATTTTCGCGTGTATTAATTTTCGCGATTTACTAAACTAGGTATTTTCAGAAAGTGGGAATATAAAGCAAGAAAAAGACTGATTTTGCTTGAAACACAACGTTTTTGATGTTAAAATACTAACAAAATACTAAGAAAATTTTTTTCGCGTGTATTTAATTTCGCAATTTTGTAATTTTGAAAAATTTAAACAGTATTAAATTTCGCGAAAATTGACCAAAAAACTCGCGAAATTAAGTACCCGCGAAAATTTGTAACACGCGAAAATATATACCAATAAGGTAATTCCTTTACACCATGCATCATTTGTGACTTTCACCTCACTAGGGGGGGGGGGCTGAGAGCCGGGAGTGGGCAAGTAACCTGTCAACAAAGGAACCTTGTATTCCTGGGAAGATATGATGATTAAACTATTTCTGGGATGCACGCAGCCTGGGCACACACATACCTGTTCGAGTAGAAGTTACAATTCTGACTGCGCCGTTTAAATTAGCCAAGTGATTGTTAGTGTTACCATCCACGCTACATTCGCCGCACGTTTTCTGGCAAGCAACAGCTAACATAACGTGAACGTCACAATTTGACGCAATGTGTTTACATAACGGTGATGCATCTTGACAATCCTCATTTGCTATGGAAGAAATTTTATGTGTTTAAGGTAGATGAGAGACCATCTTGCGCCATTTAAAAAAGTATACACCTGCTCTAGAGTCCTGGCTGTACCTCTACCCGCTAGAGGAATTGGCCTAAATTTGCTCCCGATGAGAATAATACCATTGAATTTCATAAATTGGACACTGAACCTTCTGGCAAGTCCACTAGTGCAAAGAGAGTAAGGTTTTGGAATCCCCATCGAATTTTGAGCAGTACTAAACAATATGTGACCAATAAAACCCCCATTCACAAACAAAGGACATTTTCCGTTCCCAATTGGCATCAACTTCTTCATTCTTTTCCCAGCGGCGAAAAGAATCTCACGGAGTCAACTGATGAGACAGGGGCATTAAATTTTCCCCTGACTATTAGATTTTAGCTGAATAGAATTTTACCTGCTGTGATTGGTAATAATAACAGTAGAAGACAAAGAGAGCTGATACAAACCAAGTTGTTCATCATCCTGAAAGAAACAATTGATGAAAAAAGAATGAACAAGAATACAAAAATCAATACAATAGCATACCGCAGTGAATCTAAAAATAGACATTGGTTTTTCTGTTTGACCGAAATTCAATCCCATCACCCTTCGCGTTAACTACGCCTGCATGCAAATTACACTCAACTACAAAGAAAAAGTAATGACTTTCACGACTTTTTAATTAAGACGAAAAGGATTGTGGGATTGATTTTCGGTCAAGTGTTAAAAGTAATAATTATGACGTTTGCATAACGGTGTGCTATCTAAAAGTCAAAAGAAAAGACCAAAGATTGAGAAATTTCGGTTCATCCAAAATCTAACAATAATAGTTTCAAGGAAACTAAATAGGAAATATTCATACATACCTTGCTTTTGCTCTGGTATAACACCAAAATCAGAAAAAAATGCGAAATTTCAGCACGTGCGTCCCTGTCAAAAGCGGGAAAGAAACTGATGCTTCAACAAAAACATCATTTACTTATACATTTCACCCTTAAGTTACACAATATATATCAGACATCTATTCCTGCTTAACCCAGCTGGTACAAAACATTGTTTCAACGTTTATATAACATTATATGAACGTTGTGAATGCTAGATAAACGTTAAAGCAACTTAGTGTGTCGGCTAGGAAGTCTTCTTCATTTCAATCCCATTGTCATAGAGGCTACTATACTCTTATTGAACGGTAAATCTGATTGGTTTGTTGGAACACGTGACTATAACGACAAACCAATGAGATGCATCGTAGAAACATTTTGATCCATCGATGCACCAACAAGTTTTAATTTGAAATCTGAGTCAAGGCGACTAAATTCTTCAAGATTCAATACATCGTTTTGTTTTTACAGAGAAATAACCAATCAAATGAAAGCTTGAATTCAGCTAGTATCATTGCCATGAAAAACAGCGCATTTTCCTTAAAACTCCGCCGGCACGCATAACGGATTTAAGTGTGGATGTTAAAGCTTGAAATAATCTATTCAATCAAAAAGTATCTGCTCAATACTAATATTTCCGGGTTTTCAAATTTTCTAATTGGTCACTTCAACTATAATTACTAGAAATCCACAGTATCCATGGTAACGTGTAATCACATGAAACACGTCTACAGTAAATGTCAAACAATCAAAGCCAGGAATAAAAAACGTCCGTTGTCAATGGCAACGTAAATCAACTTTCCATATGTAAGCAAGGATGTTAATACAACCTTGAACTCATTCAGTTCATTCAAGACAGGATAGGAACTGGAAAAAGTATGGTTTCGTACCGGTGGTAAGATCAAAAGACGATTGGGTATAGCAGAAAAGTAGTGCTCTATGTGTAAACTGTTTTTTCTTTCAGAAAAAAACATTTTTTGTTTATAATTTTTCAAAAAAGCCACCTGACAAACCTTAGGCAATCACTACAATTTTTTGTGACAGACACTTTTTCAAAACTCAATCATAATGTAAAATATTACAGAAATATTCGTGTTATAGGGTCTTGACCATAAAAAGGTTGCAATTTAATATTCGCATTCAGTGCGTTCACCTCATATGGATGTGAAGTAATTCCAATCTTCGTTCTTCACAAAACTTTGCCAGCTTGTTTAAAACTCTGGTTTGCTTATTCTCCAATATATTTTCTTGGATATTGAAATAGTTTGGAAGATGTTTTGCTCGACATTTCTCTGCCAGTGATTCCAGCATATCCATGTAGCATTGGCCGATGTTTTGATTAGCCCAATAATTTTCCTTCTCGTCGAACTTTTCTTCATTTATCCAAAACAAGTGATGCTTAAAGGTGGATACATATTAACGTGGGATTGATCTATAGTTGATGATATTTAACACTTTAAGTGCCACGGTCATTTTTTTAAAAGAAAATTGCTAGTTCAAACTTTAAAGGCTTATATCTCGAGAACTAGAAGGAGTTAGAAGTTCGTTCATAGCTCGTTGGATAGCTTAGAGTCTTCTCTTTCCGATTTAGGAAGGGTGGGGTGGGCGGCAGTTAAGAGGGGGGGGTAGGTAATGGAAATTAAAGTACCTGCCTGAATGATGGAAGGATGCCCAATGCAATGATAAAACTTCAATTTAATTCGCTGGAGGACAGAATCAAGTAAAACAGGGCCAAATTTGGAGGTTCTTGGATCAATTGTTGACCAAAGATTTTCAAAAAACGGTCAAAATCTTAAAAAAGAGGATTTTTGTCAAATTTTTGCATTTTTTTGCATTTTTGGCTTAAAATCTCGCTGGAAAGACTCACTTTTGATTTTTTTGCTTGACCATGAAGCCCAATCTAATTCCTACGAGTTAGACCAAAAATGACAATTTCTAACTCAAACTGGGCATTACAGGAGGGCTTCGCCCTCCTACATAGCCCATGTCTGATATATACGATATTAACACTTAAGGGTTAACATGAAAAGCACAACAATCTTTAATTCAAACAGACGTACCCGAGGGAATTTAAGCAAAAATGGGTGCTCCATCCGAGTTGGTGTAAAAAGAACAAGAAGTCAAGAAGTGTTTCCTAATGATCTTAGGTTTTTCACATTAGCAGACCAAAAAATGACAGAAATTCAAAATAGTTGGAATTTTTTTTTAAATGGAGAAAATATTTCTCAAAAGCTGTCAATCTTGATGCAATTCGCTAATGAAAACTTGTCACAAGATTCTGAAACGTGATTTCAAGACGTGGCAATCGGAACCATACGCCGGAGGCTTGAAAGGAATTTCCAAAGGAGTTTTTGTAAAAAATATCTGATCTCTAAGGGTCACATTAAGAGGTCATCTAATCTGGCACGCACATACTCAGCCTCCCTAAATCCTAATACCTTCACCCATCCCAGGATAACTAAACAGAAACAATGCGGGTAGTAGTGATCCAAACTTGGACCCCTCAGTTCGTGATGCTGAAGCATTAGACCAATTTCACAATAAAAGTATAAGAAAAAGTGAAAAAATTTGCATTACCTTAAACAAATAGGTGGAAATTCCTTTCAAGCCTCCGGCGTATGGTTCCGATTGCCACGTCTTGAAATCACGTTTCAGAACCTTGTGACAAGTTCGTCGGCACTCATTAGCTCCATCAATGAATTGCATCAGAGATGTAATAGCTTTTGAGAAAGATATATACCAAAATCGTTGGTGTTTTGGTACTAAAATGATGCCTGCTTCTTCAATTTTTGCAATTTGAAGATCAGATAAGACGTCCTCTGTTTCTTCTCTAGGCCATCCGTAGATGTTAACAGGGATATTAGTTTTGATTGATGCAGAAAGGTCGATACTAATTTCGTGATCGATTCCAGGGATGTGCTTGATAAACATCGTGATTGCTGGTCCATTTGGATAACATTTCAATCTAACCTCTAGTAAATCCAACGAAGAAAAATATTGTGAAAATTAAACCCATGTATTTAGAGGTACACAAATGAAAATTTATCTGGAAGCATTGATATAAAGGCATTATTCGTAACGCAAAGCCCGGGGGGCACTGGGTTTGCGGACTGACGGTATGTGCGGGCCAAAAATTTGCTTTTAAAATTGCACTCTTACAGTGCAGCAAAAATCGGTGAAAATCATACCCTTAGACTGCGTTTTCCCCCAAATTTTCAATCCTTTTCGTTTTAAAAAATGATCAAAATTCTAGCATTTTTGGTCAAAATTCTAGATTTTTCATGAATTTTCTGAATACCCTTACAGTGCATCTTTAGTTTTTCCGACCCTTACCGTGCATTTTAAACATCTTGGAAAAGGTATCCTTAGGGCCCACACATACCCGTCGGTCATTTTGCCCAGCTGCCCCCCCCCCGGGACGTAAAGTCACGTGATAAACCTTTCAACCAATAAGATCTAATTATTTGAAGGGGAAAACAAACAATGGTTTGACACCATAAAATGTTTTGCACACTAAACACATTAGGCCAAACAATAGCGTTCTCTTCCCCTAAATTTAAGACGTCATACTGTTCGTTCCCCAAAATGAATTTAAAACAATGAACGGAACGTACCTAGGTCGCCGATATCAATTTCATCCAGGGCGTTTTTAATTTTTACATACAAATCTTCTTGGACCCATCTAGGTATAAATTGTTGGTAGTACGACAGCCTGGTAATATTAGGTGGTGCATTGTTTCTGTGTAACGGTGCAACATATCCATTCGGAACAACCACTTTCTCATTTGGAAAGAGGTCTCTCAATCCAATGCGTTGATGTAACGGTTCAAAGTCATACTATGGTGAAATGGCAACTTTATGTATTTGTACTGGCGGAGTGACAGAAGCAATTTGGAAAAACCCCCAGTTCTGACCCGAAAAGTCGAGGATGGTAAAGTGTCTCAGCTAATTAGGATCTAGACAAATCGGAAGCCAATCATCTCCGTCGCTGATAAACACAGATACATAAACTTGCTAATTCCTTTAATCAGAACGGACCGAAAAATCTCGGGAAAAATTAGTACATAATCATATTCCATATGTTATAAATAGAGAATACAGATAAAGCCAAAAATGTGCCTTAGCTTGGGTCAATCTTTGCACTAAGTGCGCTTGTCGCACTTTTAGTTCAAGAGGAAAGCCCATACCCACATTTTACGGGGCCCCCATGTGTAATGAGTACTTCAGGACTTCGCAAAAATAACGGTTCTCCTGCTAGCCGAAATCTAGAAGATTGTTATGTACACTCCTGTGTCACAGACCCGCTGGGACCCAGCCCCACTGGAAAATCTGGCAAAAATTTCGTCCCAGTAGGATGATACCCTGGAATTTTAGCCCCACTGGGAAATTGACTTATATTTCATCCCCACTCGAAATTAAATGTTTAAAAATTGCACTCTGGATTTTTTAACCTTTGAACAATAGAATTTCTATCCCCATTGGGATTTCAATAGGAATTTCTAAAAAGTTCCAATAGGGCTGTGAGACAGGGGTGTTTACGTCTGACAAACAGGAAGATGTTATTAAAGCACAATCAGTCCTGATTACCCATGATTCATAAGAATGAAAAAACATACATGCTCCATATCAAATACGACAGTCCGACCACTGTGAATAAATTGTTGAAACGTTTCCTTTAGGACAATATTGAAGTCAAATTCATCAGCAACTATGATTTTGGTTTGGGTTGACGTACTTCCGGCTGGTTCGATTATTTGTGAGTACATTCTACCATTGGGTTGTCTTATAACGTTCCTCATGATCTTTTTGAGAAAATCTTGTACAAAAATTCTTGCTCTTCGACGATCGGTACGAGTAACAATGACTTTCTCTAGGTAGTACGCACCTAGATAAGTAAGTAAGTGAAAAGGAATGATACATTTGGTCTTAAAAGGTTAAAAAGCAAGACTAGCGGCCACACTCATAGTCATAAAGAAGGTTAAACAAAGAAGGTGACCGCATGGTTTTATCATAGTAATGAAAATTGAAAAATTGTCATTATATTATTGGCGTAAGAATAAAAAGAATGAAACTTTTCAAGCTATGATAAATTGAACCAATTATAATCAAATCAGAAACAATTTTACCTTGGAGGTATAGTTGCAACTGTTCGTCTAGTGTTTCCGGAGCCAATGGGGGAGGTCTGTGAATTGAATCTTTACAATGTTGCTCAAGGTCAGTCAATGAATTGCATTTTTGAGCACATGTCAAGCATGGGTAAAACAGGTAGTCTTTGATATGTTTATCGCGGAGTTGTCGGCTGTTAAACCTTTCGTCGCAGAATCTGCATTGACAAACCATTTCATGGATCTGATTTTCTAAAATCAAATAAGGAATATATTATCAGCTGACTGGAGCAGCGTAGACAGCAGGAGGGGCGCAGAATTTGTGTAGGAGAGCAGATTTTTATGATACTGTAATTATCTATTCATTATGTAAAAAGATAATTAGAGTCTCATAAAAATCTGCTCTCCTACACAAATTTTGCGCCCCTCCTGTCTACGCTACTGAACCGTATGTAGTATAAAGTTAGGGCATTTAGCTACGGCGCAATAAGGTCTTGGATTCAACCCCCGGTCGGGTCATACCAAAGATTTCGTACTTAGTTGAAAATGGTACTTGATGCATCTCTGCTTGAAGCTCAGCAATACCCTTTTTATCTGATGTTCGTAAAAAATATCTAGAGTAATTACGTTGAAATTTTAAGATTCGAGGACCATCCAAGAATATGCGTGGGACAAAAAGAATTGCGTTGAAAGAATAAACGTTTGAAATAAATTTAAAGAAAAACTTAAATTATACACTTACATTTTCGAAGAGTTATATACTTTGTTCGTGTACTTGATTTCTGCTCTCTTTTTGCAAAATGTTGTTGTCAAGCATCATAGAAGGTTTTGGCATCATAAAAAGTCATATCATTCCATGACTTTCTAAGTAGTGGTCTCGCTCGCTAAGCATTCAAAAGGACTATTATTCAATTGGAACGTTCGACCATGACACTCGTTATTTGACACTCTTGGCATTGATAAATTGCCCGCCAAAATTATTTCAATGACTTTATTGACAATGTAAATAGACTTTTTAGGGAAATTTTTCTAGGAATTTTCTTTGTTGCAAAGAAAAAATGCTAAAAGTTTGTATCGTATAGTAACTTATCAAAATGTCGGGGTTTTAATTAGTTGGGGTAAAATTTCGTCAGAGAAAAATTTCGTCACCTAGAGGCATATATTTCGTCACTTTTCCCGAACCAAAATTTCAAATTCGTCACTTTTCCCCGACCAATTTACAATTTAGTCACTTCCAACTAACTAAATTGTCCAAATGAAATGGTTTCCTTCACTAGCTCCAAAAAAGATGATTTAATTTGACGTTTAAAGCACTAATTTCGGATAATAAAGGCGTAATTCAAATTTGCATTTGAATAAGTTCGGGGGAAAATCAGTTAAAAACTTTAGTCGGGGATAAAAAAATGGAGTAAAAGTTTTGGTCGGGTGATAAAATGTCAGGGAAAAATTTTGTCATCCACTCAAAATTTTCCTCACTTTCCCCCGCCATTTTTCCCGGATAAGGTATATTCTATAGTAGTATCCATTCGGTGTCGTGGAACTGGGATATTTTTTTACAGCGGCTTCTCACTGACCCAGTAGGGGTAAAAATAACTGAGTGAAATTCTGATTGATTTCCCAATATTTTTTTTTGGCTGGGAATTTGAATTCCATTGTTTTCAAGTCAGAGAAATTAGTTGGGATTGAAAAAGTAGAAAATATTTTGCAGTGAGGATTTGTTTATTTGATTATTTTCAGAAAGGACAAAAATTGGAAGATAAATAATTTTCCACTGGGGATATTTTAGCCAGTTGTTTTTCCAGTGGGAGTAGTTCCCACCGAGTCTATGAGAAGGTGTTTTTTTGTACCGTGAAAAGCACAGGCCAAAATTATATATTGATCCGTGCCGACCAATCGAGATTCCATTCAGCGCGCAATCAACGCAGAGAAAAATAACCATGACGACCATCCAAGATCTTGGATAAAGTTCAAAGTTGATAATTTTACTCCCGTCGTTGAAAACACAATTGAAAACTCAACCTCTGATTCTCAGGGTAGGTTTTTTTAAACTGAGAGAGTCATATGAGAGTCATTATAACTCACCTTGAATATGTTTAGTGATCCATGTTTTAGAATTCACTGTCTATCTTAGACGATGTTATCGTCCATTACAATGATAGTAAAGGCGGGAAAATATGGCAGTATGATGGCGTTATGGCGGTATACGGAAAAAAAATCGGCGGTCGAGTTTCGAAGAAGACTGGCAACTCTATTAGACTTAAATGAAGCAAGATTCTGAGATCCTGAGATCCTAAGTCTTTTTCTCCCTAATGTTAAAACTCAGAGTTTTAAAACTGTACTTTCCAACTGTACTTTCACGCGCTTTTAAATCATTTGTGGTGTTTAAAATTTCACAGGGAAATTCTCTTTGTCTCAAATATTTTGTCCATAATTGTAGCAACCGGCTATATCGTTTCAGGTATTAACTAATTCAAACTTGGATTTTAAGTCAGTTTTTGATTAAAAATAAATTGGTTTGATTTTGGCTTGCAGACCCTAAAACACCCAATTTCTTAGGAAAATAGGCAAAAATATTTACAAAATTGTGAAATTAAGAACATGTTAAGAACATCCGAAGGCTTCAAAAATTTTGGATGTTCTTAAAAAAAGATGTAGGTCTTCAGCGGGAGAGTAGAAGCTTTTCACATTTACAAATTTTCATAATTACACACCACGTTTTCAATCATTAATAAAATATCTGAAAAACCCGGAAATCTCAATATACAATTAGCTCTGACATTATCATCTTTTGAAGAGTTACATTTTGAATAGTTTTTTTTTAGCTTTTGCATCCACACTCAAATACCGTCGTTGTGGATGTCGGGAGCTTCTTGAAAATGATAGAGACGTTTTATAATGACCATATAATAATTACATTTTTTATAAGAACTAGTAATGTTTAGTATTTCTTATTTTTTCCAGATTTTTAGGCGGTCGAGTTTCGAAGAAGACAGGCAACTCTATTAGACTTAAATGAAGCGAGATTCTGAGATCCTGAGATCCTAAGTCTTTTTCTCCCTAATGTTAAAACTCAGAGTTTTAAAACTGTACTTTCCAACTGTACTTTCACGTGCTTTTAAATCATTTGTGGTGTTTAAAATTTCACAGGGAAATTCTCTTTGTCTCAAATATTTTGTCCATGATTGTAGCAACCGGCTATATCTTTTCAGGTATTAACTAATTCAAACTTGGATTTTAAGTCAGTTTTTGATTAAAAATAAATTGGTTTGATTTTGGCTTGCAGACCCTAAAACACCCAATTTCTTAGGAAAATAGGCAAAAATATTTACAAAATTGTGAAATTAAGAACATGTTAAGAACATCCGAAGGCTTCAAAAATTTTGGATGTTCTTAAAAAAAGATGTAGGTCTTCAGCGGGAGAGTAGAAGCTTTTCACATTTACAAATTTTCATAATTACACACCACGTTTTCAATCATTAATAAAATATCTGAAAAACCCGGAAATCTCAATATACAATTAGCTCTGACATTATCATCTTTTGAAGAGTTACATTTTGAATAGTTTTTTTTTAGCTTTTGCATCCACACTCAAATACCGTCGTTGTGGATGTTGGGAGCTTCTTGAAAATGATAGAGACGTTTTATAATGACCATATAATAATTACATTTTTTATAAGAACTAGTAAGTAATGTTTAGTATTTCTTATTTTTTCCAGATTTTTAGGCCTAAATTCACTTAAAATGTTCTTAATAATGTTCTAATCTTAATCCACTAATTCAAAAGGAGTTTAAAATAAGATTTTTTTAGCATTTTGGAAATCTGAGGCTGGTATTATTTTTAATTTGTTAATGTTTTTTTTTGCTAAAGGAAAATTAAACCTCGTGCTCTCTTGTACAAAAGTGTTCTTATAAAAGAACATGTTCTCCGATTGGGTTTTTTCTTCTTAAAAACAAACAAATTATTGGATATCTTCTAATGAATTCATCACTTGATTACCGCACATACTTGTACATTATGATATCGGGTTTTCACAGTAATTATTCAATTAACGTGACCATCACGTGATCAAAGTCAACCAATCAGATTCATTGAATGGGATTAAAAAGGAAAACATTAACGGGAAATACTGTATTTGTGTAAACAACACCTGAAGGGATATAAATAGGATTGATCCTATTTATTCTTTATTTATTCTTGACATTTATTGTATGTGCCGCTTTGGATAGCGACGTTGACGATATCTGATGCGTCTTTTGCAATAGTGATGTTTTTTTTGTGAAGTAACTACTGTATCAACCAGCAAGGTATTTTAAAAGCTTTATTTTATTTCATCGCAGTTCATCTAACTTCTGGATTTATTCTCTGTAATTTTTTTAACCCTATTGCTCTATAACCCTATAACCTCTAACTTAGGTTGGGCTTTCTTTTGAGTTAATTTTTTGGTTTTAAAACAATTATTTTGGGCTGCCTTTGTTTCAATTTTATATAGATCTTCTGCTACCACTGGAAAGGTAATTATTCTTTTCATGAGTGATTGATTTTTGTCTTCATTCTCTTCATTCTATTTACTTTTTTCATCAATTATTTCTTTTAGGATGATTACCAACTTGGTTTGCATCAGCTCTCTTTGTCTTGTTCTGGTATTATTGCCGATCTCATCAGGTAAGAATCTATTCAGCTATTAAGAAGGGAAAGTTCACGAGCGGCGGAGGAGCGGAGTAACGCCTTTTCTCTGGCGGACTGGCGGAATTCGACAAAAAATTGGACTGATTCAGTTCGGATAAACCAAGCGTAGCAAAAAATCGGTCGGAATTTCGGAATAGGGAAAAAATATCTGTTTTTTATGAGTTATTGACGGAAATCTGGGATTTCAATGAAATTTTCGGTGGCAGAATTTTTGTGCTTGAAATTGACGATGTGGCGGAATCGTATGTACCACTTTAAAAACTCCCACGTTCTAGTCAAAGATGCCATGTTAATTTGGTTGCCCTCCTTTATTAACCTACTAAGGTTCCAAATAAACCGGCCTCCTGCTTATTAATTTTTCGGAAATTTTCTTAACCCCCGAACCTTATTAGGGTCCTCCCTCCCCCCGTTTATCAATTTTTAAGAATATTTTCAGCTGTCAAAAAGAAGGCCCCCTATTTTGCCCTAAATAGCATTATTTTAGCCTATACTTATCTTATTTTTGGGTTTTCAGAAGTACGATTTCCAACCCCCCGGCAATTAGGTCCCCTCCCCGTTCATTAAAATCTCGAAAATTTTATTTGGAAGTACATGTAAAATACAGACAATTCTTGATCGTGAAATTATTGTTGATTCTATTTTCTTTATATAGCTAAGGAGGACTGTCAAGATGCATCACCTTTATGTAAACTGATTGCTACCAGATGCAACACCATATTCTCTCGTTCATGTAAGAAAACATGCGGTAGATGTAACTTGGTCGAAAACAGTAATAATCGCAGAGCTAACTTGAAAGGTAAGGAAAGGTAGTACATAACAAAACTTTTTTACTGGAAATTCACTTTGAAAATGCACACACTTTTCACCATTTTGTCATTCGTGCATTTAACACATATAATTGATATCTACGTGAGCATGACCGTTAAACAATCATTCAGAACACAAATAGTGACGATCTATTAAAATTAGTCGTTTGTTTCTTATAAAAAAACGTTTAGAAACCAAAATTTCATGCCCTTGAAATATTCTTTCATATTCAAGACTTCGTGAGCAAGAAATACATCTATCTCATCAAAAAATTGAGTAATTTTGCTAAGAACATTGATGTATCCTTATTAATAGCGATTCTTATAGATAAACATGCGTTTTTTGAGCTAAAAAATTCTTTTTTTACAAAAATCTGCTTGAGCCATCTTTTACCTACTTTCATGCAAAAAATTGGAAAAAATTAATGATCCAATGTTTCACAAAGTTTTTTAGCCGTTTTTTGGCTCAAATTTGACCAAAATTTGTTTTTCCAAAAATCGGGCTCCGACACATTCAAGGGTTTATAGTTATGCATCTTTGTGCAAAAAATCATAAAGAATGAAAGAGCTAATCTCGAGAAAAGCTAATACCTAAGTAATTGATAATGTGCTTATAAAAAATATCGAATTTGGCCAGTTTTTCTATAAAAACACGCCAAGCAACCAAAATTGCATGTTTAAACACACATATTTTTCAAAAGTAAGCCCTCGTGAGCAAAAAAAACATCTATCTCATAAAAAATTGAGTAATTTGAATAAGAACATTGTTGTATGCTTATTAATAGTGATTCTTATAGATAAACATGCGTTTTTTGAGCCAACAAATTTTTTTTGCAAAAATCTGCTTGAGCCATCTTTTACCTATGATGGTACCCTACTTTCATGCAAAAATTCAGAAAAAATTAATGATCCAATTTTTCACAAAGTACAAAAAACCCGTTTTTTAGCTGTTTTTTGGCCCCAATTTGCCCCAAAAATTTTTTTTCGAAAATCGGGCTCCACCATATTTTGGCCACCACCATTTTGCACCTTTATACCAAAAATCAAAAGATTCCTATGATTCAATCCTGAGAAAAGTTGGTAACAGACGAACGGACGGACGAACGGACGAACGGACGAACGGACGAACAAACATAGGTTAATTTATAGGACCTCCACCGGGGTAGGTCCAAAAATAAATAAGTAAATCATAATAAGAAACAAAAACAAAAATCTTGGAGAAGGAAGCTACAGTTGTTAGGTAAAAGACTAAAATAAAGCACCGCTAAACCTTCCAGTTTCGTTAAGAAATTCAACAACAGAACAAAGAATAGTTTTATTTAGAATTGAAGTCAAACTCTCATCCCCATATAATAAAAGTTTCAATAAATTCGTTTCATTAAGTATGACTGGAGGCTAATAATCAAATTGACATAGTGGTTTCTTGTGACGTAATTTTAAACCCTATACTACTTGAGGTTTAAGAAAGTGGCAAAGTCATTTACTCAATTTTAGAAGACATAACCTGGTCATAACGTTTATAAACCCTGCTCTTGTTACGTTTAGTTTCAAATAATGGATTTAAAAAGAAGCAAAGCAATCGAGGTCAAAGATTACAGCAACGAAGAGCGAGAACTAAAAACCAAAAATTGCAACAAATGATGAAAAGGAAACTTCGAGTGGAAAAACAAAGAAAAGAACAAAAAAGGAGAAGAGCTGAACAGAAACGTATTAAGAGAAAAAAACAAATTGTAAAAAATAAATTGAGAAAATTTTCGAGAGAGACAATGATATATCTACCTAGGAGACCATACGTAATAAGACGGCATAAAAAACAAACGGAAAAGCCAACTAATCCTGACGTGCCTGATCCTTCCGCCCCTGAACCCGCTCCTGAACCAGTCCCTGAACCCGCTCCTGAACCAGCCCCTGAACTTGCCCCTGAACCTGCCCCTGAAATCGCCCCTGAAACCGCCCCTGAACCCGCCCCTAATACCGGCCGTGGACTGTCGATCATCCTAATTGGTCCTGTGGAACCAACAAATCCTGATGCACCAATTGATCCTGTGGAACCAATAAACCCTGATGATAACCTAGAGGATCCAACCGTCCCTGAACTGCCGACCGGCCCTGATGCACCAATTGATCCTGTGGAACCAACAAACCCTGATGATAACCTAGAGGATCCATCCGTCCCTGGACTTCCGACCGGCCCTGATGTTCCAATTGATCCTGTGGAACCAATAAATCCTGATGTACCAATTGATCCTGTGGAACCAACAAACCCTGATGATAACCTAGAGGATCCATCCGATCCTGGACTGCCGACTGGCCCTGATGTTCCAATTGATCCTGTGGAACCAATAAACCCTGATGCACCAATTGATCCTGTGGAACCAACAAACCCTGATGATAACCTAGAAGATCCATCCTACCCTGGACTGCCGACTGGCCCTGATGTTCCAATTGATCCTGTGGAACCAATAAACCCTGATGCACCAATTGATCCTGTGGAACCAACAAACCCTGATGATAACCTAGAGGATCCATCCGTCCCTGGACTTCCGACCGGCCCTGATGTTCCAATTGATCCTGTGGAACCAATAAATCCTGATGTACCAATTGATCCTGTGGAACCAACAAACCCTGATGATAACCTAGAGGATCCATCCGATCCTGGACTTGCCGACTGGCCCTGATGTTCCCCAATTGATCCTGTGGAACCAATAAACCCTGATGCACCAATTGATCCTGTGGAACCAACAAACCCTGATGATAACCTAGAAGATCCATCCGACCCTGGACTGCCGACTGGCCCTGATGTTCCAATTGATCCTGTGGAACCAATAAACCCTGATGCACCAATTGATCCTGTGGAACCAACAAACCCTGATGATAACCTAGAGGATCCATCCGTCCCTGGACTTCCGACCGGCCCTGATGTTCCAATTGATCCTGTGGAACCAATAAACCCTGATGCACCAATTGATCCTGTGGAACCAACAAACCCTGATGATAACCTAGAGGATCCATCCGTCCCTGGACTTCCGACCGGCCCTGATGTTCCAATTGATCCTGTGGAACCAATAAACCCTGATGCACCAATTGATCCTGTGGAACCAACAAACCCTGATGATAACCTAGAGGATCCACCCGTCCCTGGACTTCCGACCGGCCCTGATGTTCCAATTGATCCTGTGGAACCAATAAATCCTGATGTACCAATTGATCCTGTGGAACCAACAAACCCTGATGATAACCTAGAGGATCCATCCGACCCTGGACTGCCGACTGGCCCTGATGTTCCAATTGATCCTGTGGAACCAATAAACCCTGATGCACCAATTGATCCTGTGGAACCAACAAACCCTGATGATAACCTAGAAGATCCATCCGATCCTGGACTGCCGACCGGCCCTGATGTTCCAATTGATCCTGTGGAACCAATAAACCCTGATGATAACCTAGAGGATCCATCCGCCCCTGGACTGCCGACCCGCCCTGATGTTCCAATTGATCCTGTGGAACCAATAAACCCTGATGCACCAATTGATCCTGTGGAACCAATAAACCCTGATGATAACCTAGAGGATCCATCCGCCCCTGGACTGCCGACCGGCCCTGATATACCAATTAGTCCTGTGGAACCAACAAATCCTGATGTACCAATTGATCCTGTGGAACCAACAAACCCTGATGATAACCTAGAGGATCCATCCGATCCTGGAGAGCCGACCGGCCCTGATGTTCCAATTGATCCTGTGGAACCAACAAACCCTGATGATAACCTAGAGGATCCATCCAACCCTGGACTGCCGACCGACCCTGATGTTCCAATTGATCCTGTGGAACCAATAAACCCTGATGCACCAATTGATCCTGTGGAACCAACAAACCCTGATGATAACCTAGAGGATCCATCCGACCCTGGACTGCCGACCGACCCTGATGTTCCAATTGATCCTGTGGAACCAATAAACCCTGATGCACCAATTGATCCTGTGGAACCAATAAACCCTGATGATAACCTAGAGGATCCATCCGCCCCTGGACTGCCGACCGGCCCTGATGTTCCAATTGGTCCTGTGGAACCAACAAATCCTGATGAGCCTAACCTAGAGGATCCATTCGATGAGCCTGACTGTGATAGCCTATCCCATCCAGAACCATCAGGAGAGAGACCAGTCGATCTACTGATAGGTAATTTTCGTTTTAATATTCGTCACATCTCATGAGACAGTAAGGATAGTATTTGCTACTATTATTTTTACTTTTAACATATAATAAGAGCACTAAAAAGGGTTTCGAGAAATTATTGATTACAACTAACCTAATTTAGAAAAGTGCTGTACAATTGCACAAAGATTATTTGGGACATTTTGACACAGAAACCTCACTAATTTGGGCTTTCTCGAGACTAGTTTTCTCGAAAATGCTAATTTTCGCAACACAAAATCTTTTTTACACGAATTGCTACTTGATTGAACCTAAGAAATTTTCTTCAAAGGCTTTAAACCTTTCTTTTGAAAAAATTAAGAAAAATCCTAAAAAAGCTAAAATTGATATCACTAGTTTTAGTACCAATGTGCTAAAAGATTTCTCAATTTTTGTCTGGTTACCACTTTTTTGGTATTTTAGTACCCTGAAGAATTGTTCAGTTATTTTGGCACACTTGAGCAAAAAGGGTAGGTGGCCACATATCAACAGCGTACGTCTGCGCTCTCATGGCGGGCGTTATGATTGAAAAAGGGCGCAAGACGGGCGACGGGTTGCAAAATTTAACTTCTCTTCACAAAAATTGAGAGACCAGTTCCTTTAGGAATATTCTATCCGACAGAAGGTCCATTTTTCAAACCTGGCAAACCTCTGTCGATCGGCCCCCACTGACTCAATATGGACATTTGAATGCACGTGTCAAACTAAAAACTTAAACCTCGTGTCAACTGGTAGTCAGAAAGTCAATGAAAGACATCTTTGGAAAAAAGTACTCAATCTTGAGATATCCCGATCGCACTTGTTTTGTTCCTTTCGGAATTTTATGCATGATATTTCTTCAAGTAATTCTTCCATAATTTTTTTTCTAGATGAGTGTTTTGAAAGACATAACATGTACCGATTTAGACATACCGACAACCTTCTTTCATGGGACCATATGTTGCAAAATTCTGCTCAATTATATGCTGAACAACTAGCACAAACGGAGGAATTTGAGCACAGTGAACAACCAGGCATAGGAGAAAATTTGTATTTTGCTTTTAATTCTGGTGGCGTGACGAGGGAAGGAAGCTGCAATCGAGCACTAGATTTATGGTAAGTATTGTTTTTTTTTTGTTTTTTTTTCTCTTCTCTTTTATCACTCAAAAGAAAAGTGGGTATACATTATCGGGGAAAAAATGTCGGGGGAAAGTGACGAACATTTTGAGGGGGTGACGAAATTTTCCCCCGACGAAAAAAAACCGACCAGATAAAACTCCGACATATTTTCCCCGATGAGTTATGTTTACAACCCCTAGAGAAAACAAAGAAAAAATCTAAAAACTCCTTTTAAAAGCAGAACGTGTCCTATAACTAAAGAGAATTAGCATGAAAAATATCCACAGAGCTGCAGTCAGGATTACGGAAACTGAAGATAAATTCCAAAGGTGCTATCCTGTGCAAATATGGATTACTACTGGGGCAAGATGAGAGATGCTAAAGAAAGGACTAGTAGTAGGGGGGCCAAGCCTAGGATTCCGTGACATTTTTTTACGACCTAGCCATTTTAAGTTTATTTCAAAGAACAGTATATTACAAGATATTTTTGAGATGGAGACGTGGATTAGGCTTGGGAAAACCTTTTGTGACCAAAATAGTGACGCAATAGGCAAAACTGCAAGGGAAAATAAGGGGTAGAAAAATAACGGATTTTCAAAAGATGGTTGGTATCATCTGAAAGAGCATGAAATTCTGAGCAAAAAAATGTATTACAGCAACTCTCTGACTAAAACACATTAAGAAATACAGCCGCTTTAAAGACCAACTAACTGTCAGTCTCTTAGTGTGATTTGACGTCAAATCTTGTCTTGATCGTACTGACGTCGGTATGTTTTCTTCTTCATCAATTTTTTTCGTTACGATTTTTAAATCTTCAGATTCAGGAATAGTTGGTCTAACAGAAAATGTATAACATACCATAGTTCTTTTGGCTACATCAGGCAGAAATCTATATTTTGTACATGACAAATATGAAAAATTCACTATGGTCAGAGCCCTTAAAAGTATCTTAATAAAAACTCCATCTCATCTGGTATTTTTCTGTATATTATATTTGATACAGGTACGATGAGATTGAAAATTATGACTTTGGATCTGGGACATCTCTTAATGGAAAGGTGATAGGACATTTTACACAAATGGTATGGATGACCACAACAAAAATCGGTATAGGAATGGCAATCAATGGAGACGGCACTAAAATCTACGTCGTTGCTCAATACTCACCTCCAGGAAATTTTATTGGTCAATACACTGAGCAAGTAAAACCATTACGATGCGCGATACCACGTCCCGCCGGGGATATAGAAAAATAGTGGACAAAAATCAAGATAAATAAAAATCTATTAAATCAGTTATCATACTATGTGTTCGATTCTCTAGTCCAAACAATAGAATCTAATGTTTCAAGGGTTAAACATATATATCACAAGAATGGACATACAATATAATATCAAACAATATATTGATAATACATTAACCTAGTACCGGCAATATGGTGTCTGCAATATATTGTCAGCTCGATTTGCAATATTCCAACAATATGGAGGATTGTTTACAGAGAGAAAATTCCTTTTTAAAATACAGCATCTGCTTTTACTTCGTACTTTACGGTCCGAAATCTATATTGTCGAATATTGCTAACCAATATATTGTGTAGTCTAAGTAGCCCTTGAGTTCTATTTTTTCCGGATGCACTGTATTCAAAAAGATATTTTTGTGGAAAGAAAGCTTGGTGATCTTTCCAGGTATTTTAATTAATATATGCTACTAATATTTTCTGCAACTGTTTATATTTGATAATTTATTGTAAAAAAAAACGAAATATCTTGTTCAAAATATTCTTGTGTATTTACTAAAAGTTTTGGTAACCGTTTGTGGAAATTATTCTCCTGGAGGGGGGCTTTTATTTTGTTCTAGTTCATCTCACAGTACGTAATCGAGGGGTACCAAACCATATTTTCAAAAAGTAAAAAAAAGTTTTAAAAAAAGTCAGAAAGTCAAAGAAAATTGAGTTAAGTTAATTTCGAGTTATGGAGTAAGGTTTATAAGTTATTGTTAACTGAAGGCATCATAAAACTTGTTAAGTTAAGGAGACAATCGAGTTATAATGGTTCGAGTGAAAGAGACTCTACTGTAGAATGCCGGCCATTTTGTAGCAATATTCAATCTTTTAAATATTTAGCTCACTCCAATCATCATACCTGGTCATGGAGGATAATAATTAATTGATCCAATCCCAATATTTAGTTCAATCCAATTCCTTTATTTGATCCAATCCTCATATTTGATGCAATCCCAATATTTAGTTCAGTGCAATCCTCATATTTGATTCAATACTCATATTTGATCCAATCTTCATATTTCATTCAATCCTTTTATTCAATCTTTTTTTCATTCGATCTTTTTTTTTCATTCGATCTTTTTTTTTCATTCAATATTTTTTATTCTTTTCAATCTTTTCGGGAAATTCTTCCTGGGGACGAGTTAGTAGACGGTAATTATTATCTCCCTAGAATAAACTTCCTCGGTGCAATAACAGAAAAGGGGCCAGTAAAACTGCGATATAAAAATCAGTCGGGTATGACGTAGTATAGAATTACTTAGTTGGTACACAACAAAATTATGTCCCGTCCGTCACACATTTTCAGTTGTAACTCAAATTTGGCTCAAGAAAACAGCCTGAAATGTTCAAATCATATACTTCCATTATAGAGTAATACTGTTACATAAAATTGACTAAAATTTAGAAAGCCAAATTTAAAATTGAGTGGATAAAAGACGAGCATATGCGTGACGTCCCGTCCGTCACTAATTTTTGCTAATATTTCAAAGACAAAACAAAGTATCAAAAAATCCACGAAAACTCAAGTTCTAGTACCTAACACATCTACTTCTATGGCAATTTGAAGACAGTTTGTCCTGTGGTACAGATTTGGTGCAATTCACCCCGTTGTTTCAACGTTCATCTAACGTTATATAGACGTGTGAGCGTTAGATAAACGTTGAAACAACGTTGTGTGGGTACAGATAGTTGACGGCGGACAACAACTCAAGACTGGCTGATTGCCAAACGATCTACTTCAAACGACATCTGCAGCCTCTTCTTCCACAGCTAGGACTCTAGCTTGCGCAGTCTTCAAATGCAGTTTCCGCAATGATGGCTGCAAGCTCGCGTAAATGGAACTTTTAGCAGATTAAATCAGTCTGAAAGACTTAGAGCGCCTGGTGGTGGTGGAACAACTGCTGGGAAAGGATCTGGTGGTAATGGTGTTGGCCCTACGCATGGACGTGGCAGAGGTTGGGACGTGGTCGTGGGGCTGAACGTTAACATCAGAGATAATAATCACCCCTCTACTAACTCGTCCCCGGGAAAATTTAATAAAATTAAAATTGAATAAAATATCAGGATTGGATCGAACTAAATATGGGAATTGGATTGAACTAAATATGATGATTGAATCAAATATGAGGATTGAATTGAACTAAATAATCAAAAGATTGAATATTGCTACAGAATGGCCGGCATACTAGTACTGTAGGTGAAATTCTTTATATCGATAACCTGGCTAGTTTTGGCGCCATCTGAACAGTGAAATGGAGAAAAGGAAAAACATTCTTCGTATCCCACTGTCTTGTAACCAAAGCTAATTAAGCTAACCTTTTTATTCCCTTTTCACAAAAGTTGAAAATGAAGAAAATCTGCTGTTTTATTCTGGAATCAATCTATTCTTCGATACTTCTTTTATAAGAATTAGAAAAATTTGCAGTTGTTATTCGTGGTTAACAACATTCCCAAAGCAGGTCTTGAAGTAATCATATTGTTTGCCAATTCTGTGATCTAAGGCTGCGATTGTTCTTAATTTGTTCTTAGGTTTTGGCACTAAATAAAGCCACAAGTTATTATAGAATTATCCTCGTAAGAAAGTGTGTACATTTGGTTTTTATCGCCAATAATAATTTCTCCAGCAGATTTTCCAATTTCCAATTTCACAATCATAAAAGAGAGGTGGCTAACTAATATATAGACTTTCCTAATTTTAATATAGTTTGTTCATTTGTTCATCAAAATTTACAACTATTTACAACTATCTGAAGAAAGACATTAAGAAATGAAATTAAATAAAAAAAAAATGAAAAAAGAACCTTCAATAATTCAAAATAATAAAATATTTTGGAATGGTTTTCAATTCTACAGACGTCCCATATGTCCCTAGTGAGACTAATTATAAAAGAAGCTTTTCGATGAGTGTTTGGGGGTAAAATTTCATGATTTTCCTGGCGTGAATAAATCTGCTTTGGTAAGTTTGATAAGTTGCTACTCTCTTGTCTCACAGTCCTGGTGGAACATCCTCCCACAGTGATGTGAAAATTTCTGTTGAATTCCCTTTATGTGGGATAGAAAAATATTGGGATAGAAGTTCCATTCTTCTCAGGTTGAAAAGTCCAGTGGGGATGGTTGTGGTGTGCAACTTTTCCATTGAATTTTAAATGGTGAGGAAAACAAAGTCAAATTTTCAAGTGAGGCGGGGGTCCTAAGTAAGTAAGTAAGTCTGCGACCGCAGTCGGAGGCGACCCGAAGGCTCCTCTTTCGATAGCTATCTACCCGAAGGTAGGGGAGGGCGCCACTCTTTCTCCCTGGATTTCTCCACTTACCCTTGATCTTTCTCTTAGTTCCTGAGCATCAAGCAGAGAGACATCAAGTACCATTTTGGGAATCTTTGGTATGACCCGGCTGGGGGTTGAACCTACAGCCTTGCGAACCGTAGTCGGATGCTCTACCACTGTACTACGGTCCTACCGGGTCTGTGACACAAGGGGTGTATAAAAGAAATTAGATGCAAGTAAATTAAAAGCATGGTCTGTAGCCATACACGTTTTCTTTTAATAAGAACATCCAAATTTTTTTAAGCCTTCATGTTCTTAACTTGTTCTTATTTTCGCCATTTTTGAGTATTTTTGTCCATTTTCCTAAAAATTGGGTGTTTTAGAGTCCGCAAAGCCTTACAATGTTCTTAACTTCTTCTTAAGATTTTGGCTATCAAAGCCAAATGTTCTTATATAGTTTGTTCTTATAAAAAAACATGTACTCTTAATAAAGTTGTAGAATTTTTTCGTTCGATTTTTTTTATAGATTCGTGTAAGCTTTTTTGTAGTGCAAAAAAGAATATGATTAATATTTTGCGGGTACGTGGAGAAGGGCGGGGGCGTACCGAAACTTACAGAATTGCGACACAAAAAATTCTGTTTCACTTAAATAGTCCAATATTTAATTAACAATTCTTCTTTCACTTTGCAAAGCAAAAACTAAGCAAACAGTAATGAAATTCGATTGCTAATCGAATCTAATCGATAATAATCGATCTGATTAGTATTCGATTTACCCATCATTCCCTCCAACCGTGAAATGGCATATGTACGGGATACTCGAAGAAGTCAGTTATCAGAAAATACAAAAGTCCTTGTAAGACGATGATAAATGTTAAGTGGATCAGAGAGTCTTTCGGCGAAAGGAAAATGGACTCGATGTACCTCACAAAGCAGGTTTCAAATGGATTAAAAACTTTGGCAGAATTGAATGTGTGTGTTGATTTTATTGCCAAAGGTCTTCTTAAACATGACATCACCCATGTATAAAAAAGCACTATCATCGAGACGCCCGAAAGAAGTTTGGAATACCATCTACCGGATTTTAAATCCAAACCCAAAGAGTATCGACGCTGACCCAAACGCACTTAATGAACATTATAACACAACCGCAGTAAGGCTACTTAACTCTGTACCTAAGCCTGAAGAAACGTTGCGAAACTTGATTGATACACTTCCTGATAATCCGAACACATTCATTTTCTCTAAAACCACCTACTCGGGCGTAAGAAAAGCAATCCTCTCACTCCGTAATGATTGCTCCACCGGACAAGATAAGATACCTTCGAAATTCTTAAAACTTTGTATTAACGAAATCACCAGTCCAATTTGTCACATAATAAACACTGCAATCGAGGAGAACGTTTTTCCAAACCAATGGAAAATCTCGAAGATCACGCCTATTCCTAAAGTCGATGAACCAAGTGAACCGTCAGATTACCGACCGATATCCATTCTCCCAATCCTTTCAAAAGTATACGAAAGAATTCTAATGCTTCAAATGGTCGATCACATCGAATCCCGTAAACTTCTATCCAACCATCAATCTGGATTTCGAAAAGGACACTGTACGATCACAACATGTATGAAAATCAAGAGTGATATCATCAAAGCGATGGATAGTGGTGAAGTCACTCTTTCTGTGATGGCCGATTTCTCGAAAGCATTTGACACAGTCGATTTCGAAATAATGATTGAGAAACTTCATAAACTTAACTTTTCAAAGTCTGCATTGCTACTAATGGCAAGTTACCTATCAAACCGTCTACAATTCGTACAGATCAATGACAAGGAATCGAACAGACTTACCGTACTAAATGGTGTTCCCCAAGGAAGTATCCTCGGCCCTGTTCTATTTAATATCTACGTTCATGACATGTCAATAAATACTGATGCGGAGTGTATGCAATATGCAGACGACACCAGCCTGTATCGTCATACAAGACCCCAACACCTCGTAGAGTGCACTGAAAAAATCGACAACGACATCAAAGATCTCCAGAGATGGTCGAAAACCCAGAATCTTCTATTCAATTCGAAAAAGACGAAAACCGTGCTATTCTCGACACAACAAATGGCCAGACGACACCAGTTTGAATACGAGATAAAATCGCTTGACGAAAAAACCATCGAACGTGTCAAAACATTCAAACTCCTCGGTATAACGTTTAGTGAGGATATGAAATGGAACGCTCATATAAAAAAAGCCACGTCTAAAGCATATGGTACACTCAAGTCACTTTGTCGTATCAAGCGCTACCTACCTTACCATCTACGGAAGCAGCTTGCAGAATCGCTTGTATTGAGCCAGCTCGACTACGGCAATGCTCTTTTCATCAACGCACCATCCTACCTCATCCAGCAGATGCAGCGGATACAAAACGCAACCGCCAGTTTCGTGAGAGGCCGCTACTCAAACGTATCAGACGTGATCTCGCTGAAATGGCTACCAATACGCGAGAGAGCAGAATTTAGCATGGCTAAACTTGCATGGAAATCCATTAACTCTAATAACTGGCCAACTTTCCTTCCGACGGAAAAAATGACACCTCGAGAAGGTTTGAGAAACCCTGTTCACGCTGGCACAATGTTGGCATGTCCGAATATTATTATGGGTAGTTTTGAATACGACTCTTCGCGTATATTCAATGGACTTCCCCAAAAATGTCGGGATGAATTAGATTATAACATATTTTGTAGTGAAACTAAAAGGCATTTTTTGGATCAAGGTCTAGCTAGGAGCCTTGTATGAATTTAAAGTATTTTCATGTCTTGAATCTCAAAGTCCAGCTATTTCCTTGGGATTTTACTCTGCTCATGACTTGATTCCAATTTAACAATAACTATCCTTTTGATAACATAATAGACTTGCGAGAGTTTTAACCTTGTGATAACCAACTCTGCTATTCTTTACGATCGTCAACTATATAACAACATACTTTCTCACTTTTAATAAATATTTCATTATTTAGTATTTTTTTTTTATATTGCTTATCGTTTTTAGCTGGGACGTTGCCACATCTAACTCCAAATCCTTTAACGCCTTGTATCTCTTAGTCATTTTCCATCGTATTGATTAACTTATCCCTATTCCGTAGCCAGTAGCAGTAGTTACACTCCGGTCATTATTCTTTAGAGCAACTATCCCCTATTTGTTTAATTATTTGATTTTAATTAGTTTTGAGTTATTCTAATGACATTTTATATATTTACTACTCCTGGACATTCTGCAATTCCAAGTCATACTCTTGTGTCACTCTTACATCCCTCGTCAATCGTATTTACTCTACTAATTTCCTAGATCTAACAGCCTACCTAGCGTCCAGGTCTGGTCGTACTTTATTTTACTGTCCATGGAGGAATTAGTTCTATTAGTTGTTATCAATAGTTGTATCAATTTTGTAGTATTTTATAGCTTAATCTAAATTCAAACTTTGGTTTTACACCGGTCTTGCACAAGCCACTAGCACTACGTTCACTCAGTCTACTTTTGCCAAGCTCATATTACTCTACAACGGTATTTGATCGAACGTACTTGGCTTTACCAACTTTTAGCCTTCTAGTCTCTAGTTACAACCAGTCTCAGTATTTTTAATGAACATCACATTTTTTATACGCTACATATATATTTATCATACTCAATTTCCAGGCGAAGAGCCAATTGTAAAACTTTGGAGATACTGTGAAATATATCGTTATTATTATTATTATTATTATTATTATTAACTACAAAAACGAGTGTAAACTTGTAAGTTCGACCTGAGTTTGTAGTTACGAGTAAGCTTGTACACACCTCACAAACACCTCTTGAGACTTTCATAATCTTGGAGAAACCTTTTTTAAGTGTTTTATGTGTAAGTTATGAGAAAGGGCCTCTTAAAAGAAAAAGCATGGCTTTTCGATCAAATTATGAGGAATGATTTTTTGAGATGCCATATATTTCGCAACACAAATCTCAAAAATAAGTTCACTACGAATCGTACGAAATGAGGTCATCCACTATCTGTAATTCGTGATTAATAATTTAGACAGGAGTCCCATCCAGTATTTTTTTCAATCTGATGTATACATGGCGGACTCGAACGTTATTCCAAAAAAAAAAAGACTGATGTAAATTTGAATAGCATGGATTCCTAGGCTATGATTAATTGTGACCTATCTGCCCTGATGAAAAGAGCGTTCCCGATTGGCAAATGGTCCAAGTTTTTTTTGTACCTAGAGACCCAAAGGCGGAACGAAAAAAAAAACAAAAACAGAAAGAAGCATTTAGAGAACTTTCATGGTCCTAAGACAGAATTTCAATAAGTTGAATTTTTCATAATGAAACAACAAAATATCCTGAGACATCTAGATTAAGATCGTTATCACTTTTGTGGACGCTGTTTTTTTTTTGAAAAAGTTGACATGACATAAAAGCTTGTAGCATGAGAGTTTGGTACCATTGGTACCACACTTTGGTACCATTGGAAAGCTATTCCATAATCTTTTCTAAGCACTTTGTTCATGCCCCTTAAAATCTGCTAATGTTCAAGAGCTTTGTCAAAAGTCTTGGACTTATCTGGGTGAAAACAGGAGAAAGTCTTACCACAGCATTTGTCATATTTGGAATCGCTTCTCTTGATGCAAAATCACGTTGTCGATAGAGGAACACTCTTGCCTCCTGAAAAATTGATAAAGATGAATAGTCAAATCTCAAAAAAAATATTTTCAGACTTTTTTTCATCCGTTTTCCTTCTCTTTCCCTAGGGGTTTTGGCGGGTCAAGTTTGGAATTTCAAATATTTTCGTGAGATACTTTCGCGAGAACTAATTTTCGCAAAAATGTCCAAGCGATATGATTTAAAATACCAAATAAGTCATATCTTAAATATGTGGTGTGAAACCTTGGGCCAATCCGGAATTTTATTCGTGTGACAAACATTTATTTCAAGGTAAACAGAGTCCATGTCCAGTTGAATTAAAAGACGATTTGCTATCTTCTAATGTAACAGACTCAGTGGAAAGGTCGTCCAAAGAGTATTATACATTTTGAGACAGGTTTGTATTAGAGTGTAGGGGTTTGAAGGTACTAGCCCCCTTTCTTTAGATCCTGTAAAATTGTGTATAAGGTCCAATGCTCGACCCAATCCCCTTTCATTGACTAATAATCGCCATTGAAGGGGACATTGAACTACTAGTTAAAAGTTCTCATTGAATGTTTATTTTCAGAAAGCTCTAAAGAAAAATATCATAAAGAAAATCTCCGACTTATAAATGTCAAAAATCTAATTTAATAATAAAAATAAGCTGAGTGATAGCAAATCATATCAGATGACGGAGCTGTCAAAAATGACAAAATATTTTGGGCTTAAGAAACCGAAAAGACGACTTTCTTGAGTTAGAAACGTGATATACCAGTATTCAGCTGACCAGTTATTCAATCATGAGATATTTAATATGCAAGAAAAAAAAATTCCACTTTCATTTTCAAATCAATTTTGACGGTATTAACCCTTTTTTTACATATTGTCCGCTTTGTGAGTGAAACTAAGGTACCATCTTTGAGAGGCCACACCTCCGAGAATCAAAGATTTTTTATAAACTTTGAGCAGGAAAAGCTTTTAGGGTTTATGGCCGGGGGAGTAGGTTTGCGAAATTTTAGAGGGAATCGAGGGAAAAAACCGAAATTTTGTCAATTTTGGGACCATTGCCGGGACTTTTCTCCTAAAATTTAGCCTTTTTTAGGCGATAAAAATTGGAGTTTTTAGGTTTTTGTAACCCATAGGGTGACTGAAATTAGATATTGTGATTTTTACAAACCTTAGAGGTACTTTGAAGGTCCAAAAGGCACCCTTATGGGCGGCACATACCCGTATCTTCCATTTGCTTAAGCTTTCCCCCAGAGTCTCAGGCTTTCAAAGTTATTACTATATTTGTGTATTACTGGTCAAACATGATGGCATAACGACCATGCCACGTTTTTTTCTTCTGCGCAGTTTAACAAATAAGGAATTTTGGTTGATGGGAAGACTGGCTGTTTATTTCTCATTTTTAACCCGAAAATTCCCAATGGGTTCGGGTATGATGAGCGAATCTTAATCCAAGAAAACTGAATAAAGACAAGTTCGTGTTGTATTGCATGATGGGAATATTATGACGTCACAAAATCATCATCTCAAAGGATCTGTCAAAATATAATCAACTTTATGTTGACTAAAAAAATACTAACACCAAGAAGAAAAAACACTCAATTTGAGAAAGAGGTTTAAAATTAAATTTGCTTCGTCTAAAACGGCCAAAAATCAAATCATTACAAAAAGATTAAGAAATGGAGGAAAATTCGTCAAAGATGACATCATTATTCACGTTTTTTTACAAGAACATCCAAAATTTTTGAAGCTGTGAGATGTTCTTAGCTTTTTGAGTTTTAAGCCTAAAAAGCATGTCTTAACTTTTCCTTTTTCTTCCCCATTTTGTGGGTATTTTTATCCATTTTCCTAAGAAATTGGGTGTTTTAGAGTCCTTGAAGCCTTAAAACGTTCGTAACTTGTTCTTATAATTTCTTGCCCATCGAAGCCTTATATTATTGTACAGTTTGTTCTTATAAGAAAGTGTATTCTTAAAATTTTTGTATTCAAAATTCGTAAACATAAGTGGTAAACGCCTCTCGGGTGGAAATTGGCAGCCAAGAAAAAAGTACGGTGTATGCATACCAGGCTCTGTTCCAAAGCAAAAGACTCTGATTCTTATAGATCGCGTTCAAAATAGAATACAGGCGTAAACAGTGTGTTTGACACTCCTTATTATTGTCTGTGAAAATATTGTTAGAAAATCTCAACAAGTGACTTCGCAGACACACTGGTTAGTTACAGGATATCGTATGAGATGTCGTGACGAAAAATTGTAGTATCTCTACAGTTGGAACACGTACACCAAATTGTTGATATGGTTTGAATGAATGGTGTTGCAGAAGTTTTCCTTTTTTGCTAGGTCGGCGAATGAAAAAAAGATTAAATTCCAGCAAATCCTGGTTTTATTTTCGCATCAAATACATTGTATTCATCCTCGAATCCTAGGGTAGAGGTGTTGCCAACCTTAAGGGTGCCTTTTTTGGGCATGTTCCCAGGCTTTGCATGTTTTTATAATGTTCTTTGTTCCTAAATTTCAAACTAAATGTTCTCATAAACTGTGTTCTGATAAAAAAGAAGTGTGTCGATCTAAAGTAATTGCAAAAGCATAGCATGTTCTGACAAAGTTTTTAACGAATCAAAAGCTCTACACACCAGTAAGGACTGTATGACCTGTCGCATAAAACACGTTTACTTTCATCTCCAGCTATGGCCTTTATTTCTTGTATAAGCTTAAAACATATCCACCACTGTTAGAAAACGGGGTTCAATTTAAATCAATTGAAAATGTAATTCAGCAGGTACACGTTTTTTTATAAGAACATCCAAAATTTTTAAAGCCTTGGGATGTTCTTAACTTTTTGAGTTTTAGGCCTAAAAATGTTCCTAATCTCACCATTTTATGAGTATTTTGGTCCATTTTCGTTAAAAATTGGGTGTTTTAGTACCCACAAAGTCTAAAAATGTTCTTAACTTGTTCTTAAGATTTTGGCTATCAAAGCCTTATGTTCTTATATAGTTTGTTCTTATAAAAAATGAGTATTGAATTTTGCCGATAGAAATCATTGAAAGAATATCACAATAGGTGACATAATATGTAACGGTTGCCAATTTACTCCAGACAAAAACCATTTATAACTGTCACAGTCAAGGGGCCAGTCAATACATCAGCGAGATTATTTTTTATTTCCAAATACAAATGGGGTGTTTCCATCTGACAAAAAGGAAATGTATTATCATTACGTGACTTTTCTATTTACGGGAAAGCTGACGTCATTACAGGATAATATACCAATACAGTGAAGTCTCTGTAACTCGAACACGCACGGGGAAATTGAAATTTGTTCGAGTTATGGAAATTTTGAGCTCTGGAAACTGGTTTATAACCTTATAAGGCTTTGTTGTAACTAAGGGAACGAGAAAACTTGTTCGAATTAAGGACACATTCGAGTTCTGGAGACTGTCTAACATTGTGAAAAAAATATGAGAAACAAAGTCTCGACGACATCCTACCTGAATTTTTTTTACATTCACAGAAGATGTCTTTCAAATCCTAGACTGGCACGCCAGTTGGGCTTGAATGATTCAATGTGGGAAAAGTGAGCATATGATTTAGGTAAAAGTAGGAAGACAATTTGTTGGTAAGAGAGGTTGAAAGCTAACCCTCTTACCAACTCTTCCTACACAGCTCCAATTTATAACAAACGCCCTATGATATGATTAATTAACAGACTAGTTTGCTAGTCTATTCAAATCCAAACTCAATACAACGGTATAGATGATACATGGTACAGAGGACTGGAGATATCATTTGGTTTATATTTTGAGCCTGGGTTGTCTATAGATTCCCCTCTTTCAGGTCCAAGAAAGGTGGTATCCGGGAGCATCAAAATAAATATTTGATAGCCTATCCAGGCCAGTGCTAGTCCTATAGAATTCAAAGTGAGAAAGAATTTAGATAAAAATAAGTACTACTGATGGAAAGATAATTTTATGTAAATTAACAAAATCCACCCGGCGTCTTTTACTTTAAGCAAAAATTAGTACGGCGATACGTCTCCTCCACCCCTAACCTACGTTTTCCTAGGAAGGTGTAAATTACAAGAGATTCAATTGTGAATCTAGGCACGACACATCTCCATAAAAGAACACATAAAGAACATAGGCAGTTTTAGACCATGTCGAACTTATCAGAGAAAGAGATTTGTAATTGTAATTTCACAGGTTTCCGACGGTGATTTGTGGGTGACATGGTACGAGATTGCTAAATTTAAAATCTAAGGAGAACGGGGAGAGATCTAACGATAGACCACCCTCTGTCTTTAAACGGGTGATTAACTCAAGAAAGAAAGGAGAATAGAAGTAAGAAAGAAATGGAAAGCATCACGCAGCTATCAACGGAGATAAATCACACGTTAGCACAAAAAAAATAAATACAACCTTTGATACAGAACTATCCTAGTGCGTTTTTTAGTTCTGAAAAAAATCTCCATAGTTCTCTCTTGATTCAGTGGATATAAAGAACAGCAGGGTTGATTAGTGTAAAATGGAACGGGGCATTTAAAAAGGAGACCTCTCCTTTTTTCTCTGCTATTCTGTCGGTTGATGGATTTTGGTTTAGTTTTACGTAAGATGGTATCGACGGTTTATGTAGCTGCTGGAAAATGAAGGAATCTGATATAACGGATTACATAGGCTATTGAATGAACAGTGAATTCATGATTTCATGACGTAATGCTTTCTACGGTAACAACCCGGTTTTGACCAGTATTGGCAAGCTGGAGCTAAACGATGAAAATTGTTTAAAATTTAACAGAACTGGCAAAAGCCGAGGTGTTTCTGAGTTTCCAAGGTAAGTACTGTAGGAGTGCAAATAATAGACCTTTCCTTGATACCTATAACTTAGTACAATGAAGTGCTTGATGTTTTAACTTGAAAAAAAGGCATTTTATAAAAAAGAAATGAAACCAGTATTTTATAGTCCTTTCTGAAATCTGAGTGAAAACTAGATAGGCTCACTGATTTACAGGTTGTTACGAAACAGACACACCAAGCATTAGAACATATATTCATATTTTCAAGTTGGTAGGAAAACGTGTTTATAATTGAAGAAGGGAGGAGTTGGTTATGTAAATCGTAATCGATAAGCTGATTTCTTCAGGAGATTTTCTCACTGGATTAAGTGTCTTTAAAAATACGTCTAGGATGAAGAGGGGATTAGGTCTGAAAAAAGAAATAGTCACCAAAATTGTCAAAAACATCTTTTTCTTACACCAGTATCACCATATGAGAAATTCCCATGTTATAAATTCAGACGAGAACGTGTCCATTCAGAAATTTCAATCAAACTTTTTCCTATTTCAATATATAATTGTTACACAAGATTTAAGGCAATTAAGGATACTCAATTTAGTTCGCATTTTCACTGTGCGTGTGTATTTAAAGAATGTATCGATTTTACGTCAGAAAATATTTCAAAAGTTTTTCATCTCAGATTTGACATTGTGCCGGATATCGTAGATTAATGAGGGGTGTATACGATGCCAAATATTGCCTCAAATTAACCAAGCAATGATCCTTTTCTTTGTATGAAAATAGGTATCATTTTGAAAAATTAATTTTAATAGTGCTGGACATATGCCCAGTATAATTGCAAGGGTTATCGTTAAAGAGAATGCAAATTGCTTTTCTCTACTTTCCAGATCTGTAACTTGATCTCGCTGGTATAGTTACTTCAAAATATTGAATCCAGATAACTGGAACTACCTATTCCCAAGGCAAATCGACTCATGCTTGAGCAAGCAAACTAATAACACCCCTGTGTCACAGATCCACTGGGACTTCAGCCCAACTGAAAAATTTGGCAAAAATTTCGTCCCCGGTGGTAAAATACCCTCGAATTTCAGCCCAACTGGGAAATTGACTTTGATTTCATCCCCATTCAAAATTCAATGTTTAAAAATTACACTCCAAAACCTTACCCGCTAGATTTTTTAACCTTGGAACAATAGAATTTATATCCCCTTTGGGATTTGAATAGGAATCTCCCCACTAAGAAAAAAGAATTCCACCAGGGGGGGGGGGTGAGACAGAGGTCTCTAATAACTAACTCCTCCTAAACAATGGTGACTTTCCTAGAAATATTTTTAGCAGAGAAAAAAATTTCTCTACTTTTTCAATTTTGCGTCATCCGCACCACAAAGAAAACGGAGGCGAGTTATATATCTCATATAATTTTCAAACCATGCTTAATCTTAGTAAATGAGCCTCAATCTCAAATATGCAAAATTTGGTTTCCATTTTCCTTTTTTGTGTAACCAGAAAGGAAAAAAGACACGTTGTTTATAAGAATATCTAAAACTCTTGAAGTCTTCGGATGTTCTTAACTTTTTGACTTTCAAGCCTAAAAATGCTCCTAATGTTCTATTTTTGCTCCTAATTTCACCGTTTTGCGAGTGTTTTTGTGCACACACCCAGAAACTGGGTGTTTTAGATTATATAAAGCCTTAAAACGTTCTTAACTTGTTCTTAATATTTTGGTCTTATATTCTTATATAGTTTTTTCTGATAAAAAAGTGTATTTAATATGATGGTGGCGGCCTCATTCAACCATTCCCAACAACGAATTACTGCAAGTAATTATCCGCATATGAAAGTCTGCCAATTCCTAATTACTCCTTGTCGAAAGAAATTGCTAGCTTTGCATCAAAGAATAAATAACTGAGGTTTTAAGGGGCTGCTAAGCTTCCTACTAATACAGAATTATAACTAATATGTTAAAATTCTCTTTAATGACTATTTTCGATCTTGAAGCAACCAATATTCACGCTTCATTATTCGATAATATTGAAGTCACCGTCAACAAGAAACTCTCAAAGGACGCTCTACTATTCGATATGCTCCATTATACGATGCAAATCCAATTCACTGAAAATTGAATTTAAGAGAGAAGAGTGTCAACCGAGGGGTAAACGACTAAAAAAACTCTCGAACACCTTAAAAATAAATCAAAAATAAATCATAAATAAAAAATAAATCATGAATAAAAAATAAATCATAAATAAAAAAAAAATAAAAATCAAAATGTCGAACACAATTCTTCGAGTAATTTAACCCTTGGAGTCACTGTATTTTATCGTTTCCTAAGCTCCCTTGATTTCTTGACGTTTGAACCTAGGTACCACGTGATTAAAAAAAAGAAAAAGGTATGTAAAAAAGTTTGCACTATTTCGGAACTGCTAACGACTAGTTGAATCGGTTATCAAGTGATAATGATTACAAAAAAGAATCTTTGGTCAGCTACTGTTAAGTTATATTTTATGGAACAACCTGTAGACTTTCAGAGGATATGTTACACTGTATGTTTTTTTAGTGAGAACATCCAAAGTTTCTTTGTCTTTGTATGTTCTTAGCTTTTAGAGTTTTAAGCCTGAAAATGTTCTCAACATGTTCTTATTTTCACCATTTTGTGAGTGTTTTAGTCCATTTTCTTAAGAAATTAGGTGTTAGAGATTGCAAATCCTTAAAACGTATTCTACATGTTCTTAATATTTTGGGCATCAAATCCCTATGTTCTTAAATAAAGTTTATTCTTATAAAGACGTGTACCTAGAATGATGTAATGGACGCGAGACAGATGTTGTTTTGAAACGTTTCGTGTCATTTTGGCTAGTCAAGACAAATCACTGAGTTTCCTGGAGAATTTATCAATTTGATTCTAAAATTGTTGGACTGTCAAGGCTGTCTTTGATTATGTAATCTTTAAAATGACATAAAAATAGGTTTTGCAAAAACACTCTCTTGGTGATGTTCAAGAGTAACGGAAATGACCAATCAGTTATGGAATGTTTCATTTGGTTAGTTACTAACTATGTAAATAATTATACGATGGTTCTATTTTCTCCACACTAAACTATCAACCTTGTAAAAAATTGAATATGGAAAGGGTCACAATTTCTGTGATGGAATGTTTGACTAATCATCAAGCATAGGTTATTTATGATGTAGAATTCACCTTCTAAATCACTAAGTCACTAAGTCACTAAGGATCATACTAAGTTTCCTCACTTTATGGTGGCGTAAGGGTTTGACGCTGTGACGGTATTACCCCTTCTTTGCATCGGCATGTCGTTGTTTGAAGAAAAAAGTGGAGGTATTTCGATGCCATGTGGTGACAAAATATGGATTTTAGTAGTGTTTGCTGTTGGCGATCCAAGAAAAATGAGTTGGGTGCGGCTCCCTCTTAGTGACAAGAGATGAAAATTCATTTTTACAACCATTCCGATTAATACCCCTGTGTAGTACCTGCCACCTGCAATCTAACCCTAATAACGTATAGAAGATCGCAAGAGATCATTATACGCTTACATTTTGGCAACTACAGTAATTCAATTCATAGTCATATGGACATTTAGTTCATATGTCTATGTTCAATTCGAATTTGTTTAAATAATTTGACATGATGTTAGTAGTATAGCTTCAAGGCACATTTATGACAGTTGATTTAAAAGGTTAGGAAGAAATTGATAACTAGGGCCACCCATTGCTGTGAAACCCAAAACACTATGTAACAAAAAAACATAGAAATGCATCGTTTTGCAATTGAAAGCTCTGCTTCACACTTGTTTTTAGAAGAACCAGAAAATTTTGAATGAGGTTCGGCTGTTCTAAATTGTTCGAGATTTTTAGGCTTAAATGTTCTTGAAATGTTCTTAATAGACTTACTTAACTCATTCATTGACTAAAAAAAGGGCATAAAATCAGCATTTTTTGTTTATACCATTCGGCCAAAATTAAGCCTCGTGTTCGTGCTCTCATAAAAGCTTGCATGTAAAAAGGTTTTAGGTTCAAACCCTTTCTTTGTAACATTACGAGGAAAACAAATCATATTCTTTGATAATTCCAAGGGATGTTATCTAAATGTATGTATATATTTAAAAGACACAAAAGTTGTAGAAAGTTTACGTAAATTTGTTATTGTTTAGTTCGTATGACAGCACGTGACATCAGGATTTCGCATTAATATTTCATTTAGGAGACATTTCACATCACTATTTCTAAATCTGGTACTCATTACAAATCGTTTACTCGCGATTCGTTTAGTGGCGTGAAACTGAATAAAAGAAAGTCACAGATATTTCGCAATCGAATGACAACAACTTGAGAGAATACAGCTTAGCATCTAAATACTAAAAAAGGCGGAGTGATTGAATAATAATAAACCCTCTGGTAAATTAGTTGTATTAAAATTAAAAGGTTGTCAAACTAATTCTATTAATATAGGATCTTTTGACGTCAACACACATGGTGATGACTGGCTTTTTTTACATACTAAGCGTTTTAGGAGTCGTCTTGTGATAACCGTCTTTATACTACCTGCCATCATGTGAGACACTGAACGCAGTTTTTCGGATCAAGTGCTTTAATCAGGCGTGTACCACTAGGAACAAGGGCAGTGTGCTTTCATCTTATCCACGTTGTATTGTTTAGAACCAATATCTAGCACTGCCACTGAAAGGCTTCTTGATTCTACCCATTCCCTCACATGACATGGGTTGGCTCGGGCGAAGTTACATTCTACCCATTCCCTCACGTGACATGGGTTAGCCCGGGCGAAGGTCCATTCATTTTCCAAGTGAATCACAGCACCGAGTGGGAATAGAACCCTGACCTCCTGGACAGCAGCAAGTGCAATACCCATTACACTAACTGCGACTACGTCAATATATAACTATTAAACTCGACAGTGCGATGTGATTTTATTTTTATACATAGAAAGCATTGCAAAATGGTGTGGTGATATATAAAAAGCAGTTCTATTTGGATGAATCACGTGCAAAATGATTTTAATGTAACCCGCTACTTTAGCGCTTACAAGTGAGTTATTTATCAAATTTCACTCAAACTATTTTAAACATATACCAGTTACAATTACAATTACACAGATAAAATTTCAAACTTTGACAAGCTAGATAGTCGAAACATTGTTGATTTTTATGTCAAGTCAGCACGCGATCACGAGATATTTTCTTGGTGGCTCTACCCAAGCGGATAGCTCATGAGCTATGAACAAGCCTCCAAAGCCCATCAAATTTATGTCTAAAGCGTACAAAAAACTGTAAAATCTCAATGTGCTCAATATTCATCCCTAAAAAGGCTAAATCTTGGAAAGATTTTCCGTTCAGGGTTTTAAAAATTGACCCATAAATTTCTGATATAAAAAAAATCGGGCGGCACCACCCGTCACCCTGCATACCTAGTACCCCCGGATAAAGGCTCTGGTATTTGGTATAAGGCTCTAAGGGTTGAAGAAACGTGTATAATTTTGTCCTTTTTCTTTATCGATGATAGAAAAGCTCTAACTAGCGTTTTATAGTTTTATAAGACGTCACAAATGTGCTTTGGAATTTATTGAAGTCATTACAGTGTTAGCCAGTAGAAATGAAAATAAACAGTCGCCTTTTACGATTGTGGTCTACATTGGCGAATCGAAGTACAGAGCAAGGAAAAAGGTATTCCCTGGTAAAGATTCTTGAAAAGTTCTTTAAAAGATCTTATCAAGAAACTTTGCTTATTCTTTTGCAGTTTCTTACTACGAACGTGCCAAGATCTTTCAAGATCTTTAACGATCTGATAAGACTCTTTTATAAGTTTTGAATAGGATTCTTGTCCCTTACAGTGATTCAAGATCTTGACGGAATCTTAAGTCGGAGGTTACCCGAAGGCTCCTCTTTCGATAGCTATCTACCTGAAGGTAGGGGAGGGGTTGCTCCACTTACCCTTAATCCTTCTCTTAATTGAATTATTGAATAAGGGCCGAAAGCTTCGCTCGAGTGACAGCATTCAACTGATGACCTCGTGAATACTTCCCATTAAGGACATGTTTTTTTTTTGACTGTACCAAAATAAGGTTTTCGAAAATCGTGAAAATCACTTTATTTTAATTATTTCGTCATTCGCAAGATGAATTTTCCCAAAATTTTGATATGTATTGAAATTTGGGAAGGGCTTTAAAATGAGCTATTTGAAATTTCAAAATTCAGAGTATTTCAGGATTAATTAATCATGGAGTGTTTTGGATCATATCTCACTCCATGACTCATTATTCGGTCTTGAGGAGGTCTCTATGCATTCCTGAGGTAGCCTAAAATCATAAAATAGCCTGAGGAGTATTTTTTTTAAAGGCCGGAGTGAGTTATGATCAAAACAAACAAAGGACTTTTTTAATCATTTTTCACTCATTTTAACAATTCCTGTTTTCTTTAGTTTGTTCCTTTCTTATCAACTAAACAAAAATCTCAAATCACTTCCCCGATAGATAGACTTGTCAGGAAAATATATACGATTAGAATTAGCACCTAGATTTCAAAAATGATCAATTTGATCCGATTTTCCTCCGGTTTTTTCCAAAAAAAAGAGGTCGATGTGAAAATTCAATCATTTAGCTACACCCTGATATAAGTTTCGTATATAAATTGGACACGATAAAGGCCAAATATAGAGCCGACTTTATAAATCCCAAATAGACTATGATTTTTTTCATCCTAAAATACTCCGGATTCAACAAGCGATATCTTAAGTTCCATAAAAGCTATTAAGATCGGACAAAAAGTATCGGACAGAGCTACTAATCTATTTTCTTATTTTTGAATAACGATAAGAAAGGGTTCAGCTGTCTCTGTTAGTGCCGATTTGAACCGGGTTGGTTGAAAATCGGCATTTTGGTACAGTCAAAAAAAACATGTCCTTAATCAACTATTTCATTAATACAGTCAATGATAACAAACACACAAAATAAAAACCACTTATCGTATTTCGAACCTGACCAAAAACTGCTTCGTAAATACTATCCTTAGAGATTGCTCTCCTTGAGTCTAAAGACTCCTTCTTATGAAAAACAATCATAACCCGAAATTCACGTGTTTTTAAGATTCTTAACCCAAACTTGATAAGAACCACTAAGAATCCTAAAGCTTCTTTGCACATAATAGTTAGTTAAGATTTGGAAAGTCTCTTTATAAAAACTTTACAAGTTACGCAAAGAATCTTAAAATATTTAATGGCTTAAAAGATTTCGTAAGATTCTACTTAAGAACTTAATAAGAAATAATAATTATCTTACTATAAATACGCGGGAAGAATCTTGACAATTCTTAGCGATTTCTTTACAAGATCTTTGAAGATCTTTTTGCTGGAAGAAATTTTCAAGATTGTCTTAGAATCGTTGTAAGATCTTACAAAGATTTTATAAGATTCTTACTTGTTAAAGATCTTGAAAGATCTTCAACGATCTTTTCAGATCTTATCAAGAATTTTTACCAGGGTTGTAACTAATTTCCAGTTAATTTAAAGCTTTATGATTTTCGTTTAGTATATTTGTATTTGTAGAGTGCGTAGTGTTGAAGTGTCTTTAACCTTGAGTTTGACACCTCACGATTAAGAATATAAAGTGAATGCATATTTTCTCCTAGGCGAATCCATACCTACCCTCGACACCCCAAATCGGGTAGTACACTACCAAGGGTAAATGGCCCCTAAATGAATATGGTGGCAGATAGTGGTTTGAGTGTCAAGGTTATCAGACCGGATTCTAAAATCAACCCAGTTAGTAATATAGATTGTCATATAAGTTATGAGGATTCCTTTTCCCGTATAAATCGTGTTCCGCTTACTAATGGGACACGGTACTATCTATTGTAAACTGAAATAGAAACGGGAAATTTCTACTACCTCAACATGTAGAGTCATATGTATGTATGTTTTTTTTTTTTTAAGAAACCAGTTTTACCAAGCAGCCTCAATGTTTCTTAAGAAATCAGCCTTTTGAGCCTTAAATGTTTCTTACATGTTTCTAAACTTTTTGACATAATCAGCCTATTTTTCATGTTTTGATTGGAAGGTTCTTAAAAAAACGAATTAAAAATGTCGTTTTTTCATTTTCAGCCTCAGCATGTTTCTTAGATGTTTCTTAATTTTTAGGCATTCTGAGCCTCATGTTTCTTAAAAGTGTGTTTCTTAAAAAAAAACAAACGTGTAATTGATCTCTTCATTAGGTGAAAGGATGATTCAAAAACAAAATATTGATTCTCTTACATTACATATATACATACATAGATGATCACCGATCTACCTATAATTTGATACTTTAAGTTATCTCCTTGTGTTTACAAGTCGTATGATTGTCAGGCATTAAATGAAGTAAGGTTTGTAGCTTCATTTCAATTGGTGTTTATGCACGTGTGTGGTCAAGATTCACATTGTGTAGTATGAAAAAGAAATTGATGAACAAATCCTCTTTGTTTAAAGCAAATATTTTGGTAAAGGAGCGATCTCTAACGTCTTGTTCATTTACATCCAACTTATACAGTGGAGTTAATAAATTTCGATAACGCGTACTCGAAGTTATGGAAACACCACTGTAATTTTGGATTGAAGACAACCTTTTAAATTAAATTTGGTCTACTACAAGCAGACGTCATCAATTATCAATTTCTATAACGGACTTTATCAACCGATTCGTAAATGATAAAATTCTCTCTTTTGATTTTTCATCTAACCATTATAGAGCTTTTTAAGTGATGATCAGTGATAGCTGACGATGTAAGTTTGCGCACGTCTCCAGGCACCCCCCTTGGTGGGGGTGTCTCCATCTCATCTGTTGTTCAATTTAATTTCACATTTATACATCACGATCTTCTGCTACAGCAGTCCTCATTGCATAAAATCTGCAATTTTAGTCTATTTTCACCCCAAAGACATTCTACCAGATTTTTTCTTTTTTAATTCAACCGTGTAATTGCACAGTCTTGGGGCTCTTCTTCCTAGTTACCAAATACATATGCAAATTTTTGCATATTCCACCCTCATAGCAAAAAGGTTTAAAATTATAGAGCGACAACTTTGACATCCAATCGCAAGATCTCGCACAAATCACATTCAGTTTGTTTCGACTAATTTCGGCCTTTTAACACTTTACTAATAATCCTATAATCTCTGTTATTACAACTCCTGATGTGCATGACCGGCCATCATCCAGATGACTTGTATCATCTTGGGATTCGTCCCACTATGATGCTAGCCTCATCTTGATGATATTATTAAAAAGTGATGATCAGTGATAGTTGAAAATGTAAGTTTGCGCTGATTCTTATTTTACTTGACATTTTTCAACCTATGCTTCAATTTTAAGAAATTATATACCGTTGTAGAGGCCCCCAGTGGACCTTCAATTCATGCAATCACACAAATTTTTTCCAGATTCACGCATTCACGCAAGTGAAAAAGCCCATTCAAAGGCCGTTGTATAACTTCTAGAGGATGTGACTTTCGACGCAATAATTAGTGAACACAGTTAAAGCGCATGCACACTTAGCTATTCAATAAATGGTTTTCATTTCCTTATGAGAAGTAGGGCCAAAAGAAACACTCTGTCATAAATTTTGAACCTTCTAAGACGATCCGCCACAGCAAGAAACTTTTTCTGTGTAGGCCGTTCGCATCGGCAGGACCATCCTTCCATTATCATGCGATAAAGGTTGTAAGTGTGAGAAAAAGAATGATTTAATCGAAATATGTCTTAATTAAGGAGTGGTCACCTAGATTTTCTCATAGTATTGTATAATAGCTCCTCACCGACCAAACTTTTTCTCCCTTGATTGCGTAGTACACGTTGTTTTTATAAGAGCAAACTATATAAGAACATAAGGCTTCGATGGCCAAAATGGTAAGAACAAGTTAAGAACATTTTAAGGCACCCGATTTCTTAAGGAAAATGGATAAAAATGCTCACAAAACGATGAAAATAAGAACATGTTAAGAACATTTTTTAGGCTTCAAAAATTTTGGATGTTCTTACAAAAAAACGTATAGCTCCTCACCAACCAAACTTTTCCTCTCTTGATTGCGTGGTATGTATCCGGTTTCAATAGATAGCTATCGTTTTGTCAGTCGTGTGTTTGGTCAGTACAAGAATGTCAAGTCGTGTGAAAGTACTAGTGCGTTGACCCTTGTACTTTCAGACTTGTTACTATTGACAATGTCAGCAGTAATAAAACAAGCTATTATTCTTGAAATTTTTTTCAATGTGTACATTCAACTTTAGCAAATATAAAAGTGTATACAAAGTGGTAATATTTGATTTTCTTTTGCATGAATGGTATGGCTATGTAAGTGATGGCAGTCCTGTGTAGACGTTAGTAGCCAGATCGGGAGTGGCATTTAAAAAAAAGTCTATTCACGATAAGTGTGCACTCTTTTTTCATTTACTTATAACTTTTGAAGGAATTCTTCAATCTTTATAAATTTGGTATCATTGGAAAGATATTAGTTAGTGGAACAATTTGAAATAAAAAAATCTTTAAAATAATTCTAAAAATGAAGATGAAAATGAAGAAGAAAAAAATGAAGATCTTGTAGAAAAGTGCTATAACTATCATTTTTACTGAAGTGAAACCTTGATTTATCGAACGTCATCACTGTGAAAAAATTTCTCAAAAATAAACATTCAGTCAAAAGATATCAAAGAAAGTTATAAGCTAATTGACGTCTAAAAACGCTGTTTTCTGCTGTTTTTTGGGGTCAATCACTTATTAACTTTGTATCATAATTTTGTATTGAATAATTATTTTAGTGAACTTTTTTTACAGTGATGATCTCCAAAGATCAAAGAATCTCTCCAGTGAAAATGAAAGTTATAGCATTTTTCTACAAGATCTTCATTTTTTTCTTCTTCATTTTCATCTTCATTTTTAGAATTATTTTGAAGATTTTTTTATTTCAAATTGTTCCACTCACAAATATCTCTCCAACGATACCAAATTTATAAAGATTGAAGAATTTCTTCAAAAGTTATAGGTAAAAGAAAAAAGAGTGCACACTTATCGTGAATAGACTTTAGTACCAATTTGCATAATTAGAACCAATTTCATATGGTTTAAATGGCTGACATTTGAATTTGAAAATACCTAGGTAAAGGTTGGGATACATATATACATATTGTATAATTCATTGTTTATAATTTCAAGTACTGTAGATCTCAAATTTCCAAGTGCCTCCTTGATCAAGTAATTGAAGTGGCGTAGACAATATCGACAATATCGTGTGATATGAAAATGTCAGTATATGTCGATGGTATTAAATTTTCATACTTTAATGTTGATGGAGGTAAAGTCGTGTAATCGAACGTTTCCAAGCAAGCTCGCGGAATATGCGCGGAAGAGACCTCCAAACGATCCTTAGCAAAGTTTTAACATAAGAATTGACTGAAAGTGAAAGTTAAGGTGTGGTGAAAAAAGGTCCTTCTCTTAGAGGCGAGTTTTGAAGGATTTTGTACTCTTGGAAGAGCTTTTCCTAGTTTCCGTAGCCTTAAAAATGACCCTGTAAGGTAAAAAAATTTACCCTTAGGGGGGGGGGGATTATTTAAAAAGGTCTTCAAGGTATTAAATATATTTGTGTATACACGAATCAATCAATTTCTTTATTTATGATAACGGTAATTTCTAATCATTTCTCATCAAGATCTCTTTGACGATTATGACGATTACACTAGGATGCAGAATATGTATTGAAGTTTTTCTTCGATATTATTGAACCCCTTCTATTGCAGCTTGAAGACGATGCTAAATCTATGCCTTAATCAGCTTTTGATATCCTTTTGGCAGTTGAATCTATCTATTTGTGTGAAACTCACTATGAAAGGGAGATTTTGTTGATGCTACTATAAGCCTACTTAAATCCATTTACATAATCCAAGGATTTAAGCCATATTAAAAGCATTTTAGTGTAAACAAGTTTCTGTACCCACAACACGAATATATTTTATGGAGTACGAGGGAACAAAAATAAATCGAGGTATCACAAGAGGTTTGGTTATTTTGGCGTGAGACTTTTGGCTCAATGTAACCTTTCAAATTTAAAGTATCTCTCTGGATAACACGTTTTAGGTACTACGTAGTTCATTGTTTTATATTACCCTTCTTTTATATAAGAGTAGAGACCAAGTACAGTAAGTTTTTGTTGAGATTCCGCTGTTCTTATTTCTTCAGCGCATTGAGCCCAAAATTGTTCTCATACTGCTCTTCTTCAGGACGCAAAATTGAACTTCAATTGAATTTGGAACCCTATTTTAAGAGCTAGACCTGTTACAATTTGCTTTATATATGTAGCTTGTCGAAGCTCAGAATTGTTCCTAAACTGTTCTTATTGAAAGTATTCTTTATAAAGAGTGTACTTCATAGAGAAAAGTGTGAGTCCATCGTACCATCATTTGAATATATTTAGGTTTTATCTCTTTATGTAACGTGAAATGTCAATGAACGCGCCTGAGGTACCATGTTATCGTTTTATGGTAGACCGCTGATTGACCACGCTTAAGATAAGCATCGGTTATCTAAAGCTCTTCATTCATTCATCAAAGAAATTAATCAATCAAAACACCGATGTATACAGAGAAAAAGTCTGAGTATAAACCCACATATCTAGACAAAAAAGTTTGACCCATTGAAAGTCGTTGAAGTGTAATCTAATTTGGTAAATGTTGAAGCCATATGACATTTTCAGTAGCTTCTATCTAGCCTTGGATATATCCATTAGAAAAAAACAACGCTGCAAAAAAAGTGTGGGTAAGCGGCAAAAAAGTTATCACGCGAAAAATCTCGCCTAGCAAACGCAGTAACACAAAGGAATTAAGGAATTACTTGCGAACATTTCTATAAAGTAGAGAGAGACAATGTCAATGCACTACAAAATTGTGTGTTTAGTTGAATAGTCAAGCATTTCCTATGCTACAGACATTACTTCATAAACATATCACACAAAAATGTGATGTATATCCTTCGCATTTATGAGAGTTGCTTATGAAAAGTTTTAAGAGAAGTTTAGCCTGCACCAGCCTATTAATACGTGAACGGGAAAATCGTAAATAGTTTCAGTAAGGTTTATGATTCTTCGGCCTATACAATTATAAAATATTTTCATATATCTAGCTATCCTAGTAGCGTGAAAACAACACTACAAAAAAGTGTGCGCAAGCGTCAATAAAGTTACCACGCAGCGAAAAATCTCGCGTACAGGCTATCAACATGGAATTTAAAATATTTGAAATTAAACGTCCCTCATTACATACTGCTTGAATAGCATATCAATAACAATTAAACGACTTTGTCTATTATTCCTTTTGTTTCGCTTTCTCTTATTGCTGTCAATCTCCCCCTTCTCTCTCGTCAAAGGTAATGCTTTAAATATCCAGCGAGGTTGTATAAACGGTTTACTCTTCAAATGACTGAACGATAGCAAAGTATTGACTGTACATCAATTTTGAAGTTTTTTTATGTGTCCTACGTTAGAAAGATGATGTGGTGTTGTTGTATATCTCAATGAAATCAAGGATACGCGTGACAGAAAAATAATTTTGATATAACTCCTTATTCATAGTTAAATTTGGGTAAACAAGGTAAATTGCTTTGAGCTCTTCAGACTAATCTGGTATGTATGGTCAAAAAGCCTTTGAAACTCCTTTTTATTGGAAAACTATTTATCTTCTATAAAAATTTTGTTGCAATCTAGGAGGCGTAGAACCGCAGTCTAATGAGTTGAGAAGATTGTCATAGTTAGCACACAACGTCATTTCAACGTTCGTCTAGCGTTATTTTGATGGATGTTGCGTTTGACGTTGTGCTCGCTGGGGTTTGTTAAACTTGATGATCGTGTAATATTACAGTCAACTCTCTCTAATTCGATCCTTTGAAATTCGAATCTTTCTGTAATTCGAACTAAGTAATCGACACCTACAGCAAGAAATTACTCCCTTAAACTCGAATATTTCTAAAATTTGAGGAAATTTATCCGTACCTTGAAAGTCGAATTAGAGAGAGAGAGTATGGGTAAAACTGCATGTGCTTAAGTGGAACGTGGTTGGATATCGTTTAGGTTAAGCCTCTGTTAAGCCTCATTTCAAAAGAACTCGATAGTAACAGCAGTGAACATTTATCGTGACACTGAATAGTGCGTGGGGTCAACCTAGTTCAAACTCAAAGATTTTTAAACAAATATGTATAAAAACAGGTTGGACTTACGATATTTTCAGGAATGGTTTGATGATTGGTTTCAACATTTGTTCAACTTGGTTGGAGAAATCATCTGTGTGACATTCTAAGAATTCGAATTTTTAAGAAACTGATTAATAGGGACGGATGATAAGTTTCAATGTTCAATGCTCTAATTGACAGACCAAGGAAGGGTTTTAGTGACATTTAAAATACATGTGTTTTTATAAGAATATCCAAAAATTTTAAAGCCTTCGGATGTTCTTAACTCTTTGAGTTTTAAGCCTAAAAATCTTCTTAACATGTTCTTATTTTCACCATTCTGAGAGTACTGTTTGCCCATTTTCCTAAGAGATTGGGTGTTTTAGAGTCCTCAATGCCTTAAAATGTTCTTAACTTGTCCTTAATATTTCAGCCATCGAGGCTTATGTTCTTATATAGTTTGTTCTTATAAAAAAACGTGTATAATGAGTTTCTTTCCAAGAATGTGTTATCAATGAGGATATTTATAATTCAGATGATCTTAAAGGTCCTCCTAATTTCACTTTCATTCTTCTTGAATGCCTCAAATTGGTCTTCCTAGGACATAAAATCGAAATGCTCCGTGAAAATTACTCTAAATATATTCAACTTTCAAAACATGTCTTAGAGAAGATGTAAGGTTTTGGCACCCTACTACAACCATAGTTTTGTTGTTTTTCAGACAAACATTTAAACAAAAACAAAAACACTTGACTCATCAACAAACAAACAAACAACCAACGGAAGATGAACACTACATATGCATTATTGTTGGTCACCATGGCAATCACTATTACCTTAACACATGGACAACCTCGTGGCAGAGGGAAAGGTTTACTCGAGAAATTTCAAGTTTTATATCCAGAATATATGAGAATCACCCAACCACCACCAGAATCACCACACATTCCCAAAAAGAGGTAAGAAATTTGATGAATTTGTTGTTTATTTGGGTAAGAGTACTTTAATAAATTCCCTGAAATTAAACCTTAAATAAATTTGTTTAATTATGGCTGAAGATAAATGAGCAACGAGGTAAGAGTTTCTTGTGGAATAATATGACTAGAAAGTTTTTTCCTGCATTAGTCACTCCGTACTACACTTTCCCTTTTTTATGTTATGATCTGTACGAGACATCAATCATAAGATATTATAAAACATTACATACTACACATTCTTAAGGACTTTGAGAGAGACATTTCGTGATTGACTTACATAAAACCATGTAACAAATTTGACTGATAAAAATGAAAATACAAAAATTTCAAATAGGTTGTAAAACAAGTTAAGCAAGATGTTGCGGATTAAATCTCTTGACCTTAAAAAGCACGATTAAATAACTTTTGCGAGCGCAGCGATGAGAATGTTCAAAATGTTAAAAATGTGAGACGATACTTTTAAGGTTATGTTTTTAAAAGATCGATATCACGAAATCTGTCCGAAAAAGCGTCACTAGGGTTGTATTTACATTCAAATTTGACCTTCCCTAATACACTCTTTTTTATAAGAAACATTAAAATAGTTTTTAGCACCTCAGGCCTCAAGTCAGCCTTAACATGTTCTGGTTTTTGTGACAGACTGGGATACTTTAGGCTTGAAACTCTTTTTTGCTTGAAATTAAGGCATTCCAGCTTAGCTTTTTTTAGCATTTCGAGCCTCGTTGTTCTTATAAAATTGTTCTGATAAAATAGAGTGCAACGTATTTTTATAGAGCAGTGCATTTTCGGATAGAGACACAGCAATTACAGTATTGTAAAATATTCCCAGTGCCAATATAACAGGAACGCCCTAATGTTAAAACAGTGAGGTATATGTATGGTGTCATTAGAGACAAGGAAAATATTCCTTTATCCAGAATTTTGCTTAAAAATCAGTTTTCTACTCCTATTTACTTTATGACCTCACTTCACCCTCTATTCGTGTAGGTTTCATTAAAAATGAGAAAGTAAAAAAATATATTTCTAATGATTCATTCAGATTTAGATTGATACTTTTTGAAAATTACAATTAGTGCTGTAAGGGAAAATGAAAATTGTTTTTCCCAACAGTGCAAGTGTTCTCGTATGACATTCTAGAAAAGAATTTATTGTCAACATATGTTTTTCATAAGAACAAAATGCATCTGTCATGAAGAAAAATACTGTATGTGGGAAGACATTCCAGTCAAATCAAGTTTATATTTTCCTCTCACTCAAATCGTAACTACTAAACTACTACGGGCTTGATGAAGGTATTGATCAAGGGGGCTGATGCTGCGATGTATAGGTATGGATAAAAAACATTGCAAGTTATAACTTGGCAAAACTGTATTATTGGCATTCAGTCAAATAACAAACGAAAATAAATTTAGCTCGCTTGAAGATTAAAAACATTTTTCTGTAATTGGTGGACCACTCTTTTTTTATAATCTGTCAAATTTTGTGGTGCGAATTCCAATCCACAACTTCCTTTTGCTTATGCTATTTCTATTACATATAAGAACTTTGAGAAGTGAAATAAGGGGCAACAGCCATGGGTCCAACTCTAATCAGATCATCCATTATGCTAGTACCAAAGATACGGCAAATTTAATGAACTGACGAGTTTGTTCAGGCAAAATATTCTAAACCACGCTGTTTATTGTTTGTCTAAAAACGAAAGCAAAAGCTTTTCTTAAAAGAAAAGCCATCACTTAAAGCTTCATTGTTCCAGTAAAAATAATTAGAAAATCATAGCAATTTTGATGATTAGGAGAAGTGGATATTTTCTCAAGGAGAGCGAAATCCAGGAAATTGCTAGTTATCAAGTTATTTAGATTGCTTTCTTAAAAGTGTCGGTTGTTTTCGTAAGCCTTTGATAGTCACCTAAACCTCGTCATCACTTCTTCGTATAATAAAGACTATTTTGATCATTAAAACTGTCAAAATTCAATTTTGCAGCCCCCTCCCTTTCAAAGAAGTCTCAAAATCCTATCTACCTTCGAAGCAATCGCACGCGGTTGTGTTCCATGAAATATGTTACGGATCCTAAGGGTTATTGTCCCCTACTAAGCTATTTCTATCCCGTTTCATCAAATTCTTTCTGGTAGTTAACCTGATAGACACGGCCATCTGGAAGTAGATTTTAAAAGTTTTAAAAACTATAGCTGGGGCACTTTCACTTAAAATGAAATGGAAACATTTCTGTAAGATAGGTCCCTAAGTGTACCGTACCAAGGTTGCATCTCTATAATTTGGTACAATTTCCATTTCAAGATAAATATTATAATATTATCGATATTGTGCGTCTGTTCAGTCTGTTAAAGTAACCCTTAATTGAGAGGGAAGCCCTCCATAATTGAATATCATTTGAATGCACATTTTGACCAAAACAGAAGGAAAAAGTCCTCCAAAAAATATTGTTTATTGATTATGATATTGCATGTTTTGCATTAGATCTCCAGGCGACAAGGAATTTATACAATACACTCTTCAACTTTAACACACAAGGGGAATGGGCTTGAGTTGGTCAGGACCATGTGACGCCCGGGGGGGGCTCTCATATGATCTGGCCTACGTCATGTGCCGCGCTTAAGGGTGGGGTTTTTCAACATCCCAAAATGCACTGTAAGGGTGTGTTTCTGTGAGATTGCACTGCAAGGGTCGAATTTTAAAACAAAGTCAAAATAATTGTTAAAAAGAAAGGTTTTTACTTCTCGTTTGTTTGAAAAAATTTCTATTGTCTGATAATTACGGCTGACAAGAATAATTTTCTCAGTTTTTCTTTGAAACAGAAAATTTCCCAAGCTTCTTCTTTCACGCAGATTTACAGCTGAGAAATATAGTGCACTATAAGGGTTGGGTAAATCAAGAGAAAATGCACTGAAAGGGTACCTTTTCAGCCATATTGAACTGCACTGTAAGGGTACGATTTTGAAAAGCAGATTTTACGCGGCACATACCGTCGTTTCGAAATCGAGTGCCCCCCCCCGGGATGTGACGCCATAAATGTCTAACGTCATCTCAAAATATTGTATCAGCGTCCGTAACACAACCTAGTCCACATGTATTCCAGGCTTTATTTGCGTTTATGTAGGCTATTAGTAAGCATTAAAGGGCTGACAAGAAACAGGGAGTGAGGCTGGGCTTGGAAGATTTAGAAACAGTTACCTGTCGTATGTAGAGGGACGAAATTCACAAAGATTATTTCTCTTCTGTAGACGTGTTCGAGGCGATCGATTACTGGAGAAGTTTGTAGTGGACGCAGGCGTCGAATTGCAGACGACCCCAACAACGACCACAACAACCACTTTGTCTCCTGAACAAATTGAAGAAGAAAAAAGGGTAAGTTTGAAAATCCTTTAGTTACAAGGCTATGTTTTATAAACTGTTCGTATGTCATCCATGAAGCAAAAATATCTGAAAAACGTGGATGTCTTTGCCACTAAGGTTTAGAATTTTGGGCATTGAGGTACCTCGAGGTGATCTTTATTAAACAATAGCCGTCTCGGGAAACGTGTTTATATAGGTAGGGTGAAGGCCGTAGGTATCAAATTTATTTGAAAAACATTCATAACATTTGAAATTGAATTTAGAAATTGGGGAGCAATTCTTCTTACGCTCATGCGAAAACTTACGTTAAAAATCACATGATATTTCCATAAATGTACAGATTTGCAAAAAAATCACACGACTTTTTTTCATTACAAACTCAAACAGGGCTGATGAAATACATCATTACTCGCCGTCGTTGACAGGGGAGTCAGTCATTTGACCTCTATCATGTCAAGAATCTAAAACACTAGACAGAAAGTGCAGTTTTAGAGTGATAAAATTCCGGGTGGGTTACTCAATGTTCAAATCGTGTGATTTTTCAACAAGAAATCAGTTTTTATTTAAAATTCCTTGAACAAGGCTCAGGGCATTTCACGTGCAAATAAAGTATTAAGAAATTATAAGGAATTTAAATGTTCAATAAGCTAGGCTAAGCAATTATAATCCGTAGACCTCTCCTGATTGACAGTAGTTAACTCTCTGTGTGACAGAGATGAACGAAATCAATTAAAAATTATTTTCAATAATCCGTGCTCTGAGTCTTGTAAACATGTTTTATTGAAAATTCCAAACCTCGGGATAGAGAGAAATGGAATTTGAGCTCAATATTTTTCCGACATTTCTAAACTATTCTCTACAAATTATTCAGAAATAATCCAAAATTTAAGATAGGAGTCCGTGATATTATTATTATTATTTCGTATGGTCTCTCAACCCTCGTTCATCCTGTCCTATCCAACGTCAAACGATGGTCAAACCAACTTTCATGCACGCTCTTTTGGCCAGAAAGCCTTGTATTTTACTTTATTCTTGTATAAAAAGGTCCAAATAACCATATGAAAGTTTAACAACGTTGTGTGCCAGCTGAGAGGGAAACACACACATTTTCAATTTAGTCGAATACATGAAAATTAGTTTTACTTGTAATCAAACTTATACAAATTCTTATATCTTCTTCCTCAGAAACGACAATTAATCGAGGACCCAAAGAACTTCTTACAAAAATTGAAGAATAAATTTGGTATTGATAATTTGAATTCTGAAGAGGATGGATCGAGCACATCTTCATTTGATGGTGAAGTCAAAAAAATGCATGAAAAATTACATGAAAAACTAGAAGGGTGAGTGCTTATCCATACTAGAGTGGAGTCTCTTTAACTTGAACCTCTATAACTCGAATGTCTCCTTTTAACTGGAACAAGTTTAATGGCCCCTTTAATTAACAGTGCCTCATAAACATTAATCCATAGCTCGAAATTTCTTTTTAACTCGAACAAATTTGTGTTCCCCGTAAGTGCTCGAGTTATGGAGACTCCACTGTGCAATGTACCTCGTGGAATGAAATTCAGGCGAGACGAAATTTCGGCCTATTAGGGCCAATTGGCCAATTTTCGTACAATTTGGCGAAATATATTTTTGCTAGTTAAGAAAATTTTTAAATTGGGTGTGAATTTTTATGATAATTCGATGGATTTGCCAAAATTTCTTTTACTTGAAATTTCTTACATTTCAAAGCTGAAAATTAAGATGTTCCTAACCTTTCACTGATCTACTTTTTTTCCACAGATGTAATGATAACAGTGAATGTTTCAACGCCACGTGTTGCTTCAAAGCAGATCCAACAAAGCGCGGACAATGTATCATACAACCTCACAGGTTAGACCAACAATGTTCAGACATGTGCGGATGCAGTGGCAAACACGAAGAAATTGATTTAGAATGCAAGATTATGGAATTAACGAAAGCAAACGAGAAAAGCGAGGTAAGATTTTATGACATTGGTTACGGTTACTTTAACTTGCAGAGTTTACCAAAAAGATTTAAAATGAGCATCTTTTATTTGTAATAAAGTCAAATTCTCTAATTCGAAGGAAATTCACGGTCCCTTGAATATCGAATTAGGAGAGAGAGTCAATTCAGCTGGTACAGACCACGTTGTTTTAACGTCGTTAATCTCGTTTAAAAATATTGTTAAAAACATTTGACAGGATTTGACATCTACCAAGATGATAAACGACCCTTACTTTTAGACCTTGTTCACACGTACCAGTCGTTCCGAGACAAAATGACACCAGTGAAAATTAAAACCCATAGCAGAATTCATTTCGCTTCTGAAAGATACAGAATCGTAACTTAGGAACATGTTCTTACACCAGAAGTAGGTTATTAAATAAAATAAATCAATTCTCTTTTTCACAGGTTTTGAAAACGATGCAATGTAAACAGCGCGAACTGACAGAGAAAGAATACATGACTCTTATGCTTCGGAAAATGAAGGAAGGCCGTAGGGCTCGAGTGCCGAGGAGACCACGTACCCAACGAAAATCACGTGTCATGTTTGTATGATTTTGATTGGATGATTAGTTTTTTTGGTTGGTTCAGAATACCTGGCAAAAGAGTTTAAAGGAGCAATTTCGTTTTTCTGCAGATTCATTAAGTCAAAATTTAAGAACTGAAAACTACTGTTTTTTCTACAAAAGATGCCAAAAGATGACATTATTTTGGATATCAATTTCGTCTACCACAGCTTATACAGGACACTACACCCCCGTTCATTACAAACTTAAGTTTTATTTTGCAGCTGTTATAAGCTGTTTTACGTATATCAAATATATTATTTTAAAAATTTAAAAGATGTATAAAGCGTATTAGGTAAATAATTATCACTCAGATAAAACCCCGCAAAAGTGACCAGTTCTAACAGTATTCATTCGCTAGGAAAAAATATTTTATAAAGCATAGCACAAAAGTCACAAATCACATCTTTGTGGTCCTTCCGGTGGAGTTCCCGCCCCACTGGAAAAATTTGCTGGAAATCACCCACGATGGATTTGATTTTAACTCCCATTGGGAATTCATTCTATGATTTTATCCCCATCGGAAATTGAATGAGCATTTTGGAGCTGGAACCAATAGATTTTCTAGCCTAATTGGGATTTTAATGGCGGTTTTCATACTCACTGAGTGAAAAAATTCCAACGGGGCACTGAGTGAGACAGGGGTTTAAGATCTATTAGTTAAAGCAACAACCAATAAGAATCCAAAAGTAGATAAAAAGCAAATAGCTGTCTATTGATCTTAAATTTAGCTAAAGTTCAGAATTCACAAGACCAATTTGATAAAGCGACCAAATAAGATTATAATAGTAGAGAAAGTCATGTCATGTATTGTGAAATAAATCAGGGATAAATTGAATTTTCATTTGAGGCTAAGGTACACCCGTTATGTTTCAAAAAAGCTCTAGGAGGAATGAAAATTTGTAAATATATGAAAGAAAACAAAATTATTAATAAAACTAATACAGATTTTATTGTGGTTATTTAATAAAAAAATCAGAAAACAACTGTTAATGTGTCAATTTATTTTCTTGTACCCCATTAGGATAAGACTGGTACTTACTTATGCGAGAAATCAAGTTATTTAAGCTGGTTTTCTGATAGACATAATAGAATGTGAAACGTCCCAAAGCCAAAAAGCGACAACCCTGCCCGAAGGTCTTACCCGATGGGACAAAAGAACTACTATAGATATCACCCACAAATAAATATACCGTAACCCACTTGACCTTAGATGTTTACACAGTAAAATTTAGCGGAAGTTGATAGTTCTTGTGAATCTGATGATGATGGTTTGATGGTTGGATGGCGAATCTGCTAAAAGATTTGGCAGTTCTGATCAGTCAGGAAAGGCCAAAGCTAAAACAATTATACCAAAGGCATCCAATCCACTAGGAGATTCACCAAAACAATCCATCCCAAATGCAGATTCACCAGAATCACTGCACAAACGGATTTAACACCAGATTTATCATCAACAGCAGATGTACTAGTACTTAGAGTCATCAAATCCACCACCAGATTCACGAGACACTCAAATTCACTATGCACCAGAACCATCAATTCAAAAAAGATTCAAAAGAACTATCAAATTCAAAGATGGCTAATCAAATCTGCTGGTGATGGTATTGGATATTGAATGTGCAAATGGAGTGGAAAGCTTTAAGCAATCCTCAGTCAGAACTATAACCATCCATTCTACCAGAAGATTCTCCAAAGATCTATCAAGAGATTCACGAGAAACATCGACTCCACTAGCAGATCTACAAGTACAATCAACACAACTATCAAACAAGCCCTCGATACACCCTGTCTCTGTGCCCCGGTGGAACTTGTTTCCATCATTTGGGGTAGGAAATTTAGCTCAAAAACTTCAGTGACATGTTTTTGGAGTGCGTTTTTTTTCCGAATAATTTTTGTTGGGGTATAAAACAGAGGGTGTCTAATTTTGAATCTCAAAAAAGTTAGTACACTGTACTGCATTTGGGGTGGGGTGGTTACACTACTCATTTCAAGCTAGTACCTGGTAATGAATTTCGGTATTTCGTTGGTAAAATGGGTAGAGATTTATCAATGTTGGCAAATCAGAATGTAAATTTTGCCAATTTCCGAAAAGAAAAATCTCCAGAAAAGTCCGGGATGAGCTGGAGTTTTTATAAGATACTTCACTAATTGGTTACTCTAAGGTCCCAAATAGACGTCCCCCCCCGCTTATTAATTTTCGAAAGTTTTTCGGACCCCCCCGTTCTTATTAGGACCCCCCCGTTTATTAATTTTCTAGTTTTTTGTTTTTGAGTTGAAGTGTAAATCAGGCTTAATCCATTTCGAACGTTCGAATTTTGGTAAAAGGTAAAAGGAAACTTCTAAATATTTTCAGACATTTCAGACCCCCCCGTTTTTCAGACCCCCCCCCCGTTTATTATATTTGCAAAAATTTCGGACCCCCCCTTTTATTCAGACCCCCCCCTACTATTCGGGACCTTAGAGTATTTGAAATAATAGAGATGACGCGTTCTTTAGAAAAAGCAATGCAATCGTTTGTCTCAAGATTCAACGACCAACCGAATCATCAAAAACCTTGTAAAAACTCCAGCTTGACCCAAAAGTCAGATTTCATTTAATGGAAATATATTTTGCGACCTTATTTCAACAAGGTTCTATCATGAATTTTGAAAAAATTGAGTTTTTTTGTTCATAACGTTTAATTATGCCAAAAACTAATTGTTAATGCTGTAAACTTTCAAATATCTTAATTCTAAGGCTCAAAATAACATATTCCACTATAAGTTCTATCAGTTAATTTAGTCTTTGGCACATTACAACAAAGTTCTATCGGAAATCTTCAAGGTGCGATCCGCGATAATGTCTTTTCCAAAGAATTTAAGGTCAACAAGGTTCTATCATGAAAATAGAAGATTTCTTTGATATGAAACTGAAATTTGTGAAAATTCCAAATGGAAAAGCTAGTTTATCTCTTTTTTTGTCATTTTTAAATATTTTTACATGCTATTTCTTCTTTAAAATCTATAAAAATGAAGTAGTTTTAGTAAGATGGAACCTTGTTGACTTGAGCATTTCTGAGTCTTCGAGGCAACAAGGTTCTATTGAAAATTTTATTTCTTTAATACTCTTTAATATTATGTTTTTTCACAGCTTTAAAGATTTATTCATGCTAAAATTATATTTCTGTAACAGACAAAAAGCAAAGTGAAGACCCAAGCTTCAAACTAAGGTCTTTTTTAAACTCACTGAATTTTCAAATGGGTTTTACTAAAAACTACAATTTGCAGAGTTGGAACCTTGTTGAAATAGGGTCGTGATTTTTAGATTTTCATATTTTGGTAATTCTGAAAAATCGAATTGTTGCAAAAAACTTTTCAGATTTTGAGCTCTCCTTCATTTTGGTGAGGTTTGACTGCTAGGTATTACAAGGTATTTTTCCAGGGTTTTTTTATGTAGCCATATTTTTCTTGCTAATCTGCTTCTAAATAGAAGTCCCTTATTTCCTTAAAAGTATTAAAGAAAGGTAATAACAGGTACTAAAAAGGGGGTGGTGGTACTCAAAACAAATAAGTAACCTGGATGCCCCCCCCCCTTGTCCACTTGGATGAAATCATAGAGCATTTTCCCAATAGGGTTGAAATTTTAAGCTATGTATGTTTTCCAATGGGACGATTTAAACACCCCTGCCTCCACCATCCACCCTACTGGCCACCCCAGTGAAATTCTTTTCCAGAAATGGCTCATTTTTCAGCCCCACTGGACAAATCACTCACCCCACTGGAATGTTGTAGTAAAAAAACACCCCATTGAAAATGATAAAAAGTTTACACATACCCCACTCGAAATGCCCTTATTTTAACGTCCCCCAGTAGAACTTTTCTTTCAAAAAATCACCCCACTAGAATTTTCTCCTTCCCCTTCTTTAAAGGTGAAATATCCGAAAAAGCCAAAATGATCTGCTCGCTTCGCTCGCTCGCCATCAAATGTTCCACTTCAATATATTAACTGTATTTAACCCGAATTCTATGGTCATTGTCATGGTCATTTTAAAACGTAGAAAATGCCGCAAACGAGAGGGGTTGAAAACCACAGTTGTACTTGTACCTTTCTTTCTTTAAAGCTAGGTTATAGCCTGAAAGATTTTCGAGAGGCTTTCTCACTTGCGTAGATACTGAAAGAAAGACCTCTACTTAAATCATGTTGACTAAACATTACTAGGTTCCAGAGTTCATAAAATTTGATATAACGTACTGCCCCTCTATAGCCCCCTTCCCCCAGACCTCATTACATTTCATGTTACAGTGTAAGAGTAGATCTACCTGATCAAGATGATATTTCTAGTGATATTTAGGCCCTATTTAGTAGCATGTAAGAAGCAGATTTTTACTAGCACTAAACCAAAAGTTAGCCAGCACCTTCTATCGATAAAATTAAGCGGTCTACAGTCTAACACACAGGTTTAGTCAAGGAAATTTTCGCCACCCCCACTCAATATTTGAAAGAATATTCTTCACCCCAGTGACTTTCAGGTTTTTTGATTCTCACCCCACTGGGTAATCAACACCCACTGGGGCACAGAGACAGGGGTGTATTTAACGGCCTGTGGAGTGGAGTACCTTCAAAGGCCATATCTTAGGGATAGATGATTCAAGAATGTATAGAGATAATCTCGATCAGAGATGGATGGTGGAATAGTTTGTTCACTTTTTGTCGTTAATCTTAACGAAAGAGAATCGAAAAAGCCTAAGTCGTTAAAGATGAAATTATATTATACGAGAAGGTTATCACGGCAAGATTGTGAATCATTTTAAGGTCTGAGGTTCAACCTTCGGTTGGGTCATAATCAGAATATTGCGGGAATGTTGACAAGGACTATAAAAAGGAGGTGTTTTGCTTCGTTTTTGTCAGGTTGGCGTACAATCTTAATTATTTGTAATGGGTTCACTTCTTTTGACTTACGGATTTATATTTTGAAACTACAGTGGAATCTTTATAACTCGAACACACAAGGAGAACACAAACTTGTTGGAGTTATGGACTAAGGTTTATAACTTATTGTTAACTAAAGGGACGAGAGAACTGGTTCGAGTTAAGGAATCAACCGAGTTATGGAGGTTCGAGTTAGAAACTGTATTTACCTTTTATAACTTTGAAAATCACTCTGAGAGTAAAATGACGAGGAAGGTTCTCAGTCTAGGTGCATCTGAAAGGACCACGAGGACGGCCAAACAGCCTCATAAAAGATGGAGGGGATGCAGGCCGTTAACAACCAAACATCAAAATTAAATTGCAATTTCCGGTGTTGTGGTATGATGCCCATTGACCTTAATTACTACACAGGCAATTGAGGTTCAATTCCCACGTGAAATGGTTCACTTGACAAGTGCGCGAACCTTCGTCCAGGGTCAACCCATGACAGGTCACGGAATAGGATAATCAGTCAAGTGTGGTGACGGGGACCTCATTGAAAGCGTCTTCCCCTATTGCATATCTCAGTGGAATATCCTAGACGATGATGTAAGAAATCTATCTTCAAAACCTTTAAGAATGCAATCTTATGAATTCTTGAGACCCAATCACGGGGGGGGGGGGGGGTACTTAGGCAAATGGAGGGTACGGTATGTGCCGCCCTTAAGGGTACCTTCTTTGGATTTCCAAAGTCCCGCTAAGGGTCGGAAAAATCAGAAAATCAAATTTCAGTCCTACTAAGGGTCGGAAAAATAGGAAAATTTCAACTTTTTACCCCCTGAAAGATCGAAATTTGGTCAAAATTGGTCAAATTTGTCCCGCTAAGGGTCGTAAAATTTCGAAAATGTTCCTTTGTTTTCTCCTTTTTAGTCCCGATAAGGGTTCAAAGTTCAAAAGTCGGGCAGCACCCCCTCGCAACCCTAGTACCCCCTCCCCCCCTACCCCCCCCCCCCCCGGGCCCAATCAGCGTCATGTTTTTATGTTCCTGATCATAGTTGTTGTCCTCTTCACTAGGCTTCGTGTTGGATTCAGTCATCTCAATGAGCACAAGTTTAGGCATGGTTTTCATGATACTCAAGACCCTTTCTGTGGTTGTTGGACAAACTCTATTAGACAAAACCTATTGTCAAAACCCCCGGGGGGGGGGGCACTCATATGATCTGGCCTACGTCATGTGCCGCGCTTAAGGGTGGGGTTTTTCAGCATCCCAAAATGCACTGTAAGGGTGTGTTTCTGTGAGATTGCACTACAAGGGTCGAATTTTAAAACAAATTCAAAATAATTGTTAAAAAGAAAGGTTTTTACTTCTAGTTTGTTTGAAAAAGTTTCTATTGTCTGATAATTACAGCTGACAAGAATAATTTTCTCAGTTTTTCTTTGCAACAGAAAATTTCCCAAGCTTCTTCTTTCACGCAGATTTACAGCTGAGAAATGTAGTGCACTATAAGGGTTGGGTAAATCAAAAGAAAATGCACTGAAAGGGTACCTTTTCAGCCATATTGAACTGCACTGTAAGGGTACGATTTTGAAAAGCAGATTTTGCGCGGCACATACCGTCATTTCGAAATCGAGCGACCCCCCCCCCTGGGTCAAAACCATAGACAAATTAAGTGAAAGAATGTTATCCAAGTATCAAACAAGAAATGAGACAAAGGTGATGTGAAGTTTTTATAAGATATATTAAGAAGATAAAAAGAAAGGAGAAATATTATTACAAAATAGCTAAAAAAGTTTAAAAAATATTTTTATTAATTATTATATTTATATAGAAAAAGTTTAAAATTTTTATTTTATTTTTATTTATATTATTTACAAAATGATTTTAAAAAAAATTTAAATATATTTACTTAATTTTCAAATTATTTTATGTATTGAATTATCTAACGGATATATCCAGTATTGACACTGATTGGACGTTGAATCTCTTCACGGATATTAACTTCTTTGCCGCTGAGAGTATAATATGTTAACTCGACATTGTTGACGCCGTTGGCTGGGTTAATAGGAATGTTAGGATGACCACGGCGTGTTTTTCCAAGGATATCATCTTTGGTAGGTGTGTTTGGTGTGCCGTGTGTAGATTGGCGCATTTTTTGCCAGTTTTGACGTAAGCTAACAACTTCAATATTCATACCTAAAGTTTAAAAAATGATTGAAAAATGAATTCACTTCATTCAAAGAATAAACCACTCATAAAAGGAATGAGGGGTAGAGACAATACTAACTGACGAACTGATCATATTTTCTAAATGCTTGCAATTGGAAGAATTTCGTGGCTGGGTCACATGGTCACACCACAAAAAGGTTGCTTCACAAAAATTTGTATTCCGGGGTACATACCTGGTTGATTGAAGGTGAAATTTTGGATTGCTTTTGTTTTGAATTGTTTAGCTGGATTAGCCGATGCTTGTCTGGGGTTCGGTCGGGTTTGTTTACGACCACCTTTTCCGCTGTTCGGGGCTTCCGGTGTAAAAGGCGGGTGTGGATATTTACCGCCGGATGAAGAATTGAGTCTAGCTTTGATGGTGCTGCTATTTGCATTAACTGGGGGTAACATGCACTCTTTGCGACCTGCTTTTTGTGCTGAAAAATAATAATGAATATATTTGAAAATAGTGATAAATTTCAATTGTTGATTGGTGGTGTTTCAAAGATGTTTAAAAACATTGACCGGGAATATTCAGCTTATTTATACGACCAAAATATATGCAGCTTATTAGGAACTCAAAGGTTATCAGAACGGCAATTTCTTCTAGAACCTAGGAACTATAAGAACTGATTAAATTATTAAGATCAATCATTCGCTTCTGACTGCAGAGGTTGCAGTAACTAAGAATGCAGTAACTAAGAACAATCTTAGTTATCTTAATATCTTACTTTCGGATTTCAGAAATGAATAAAATACCGGGTGCACCAAAAAAAGTATGCAGGTTTGTCGAGATATTGTGAGCTTCAGGATTAAAATCTTTTGTTCATTCTTTTTTTATTGTATAGAGGATGCTCTAACTTGAATTTTGAAACCTAATGTATGATAGCTCATAATTCAAATTTGTATACTTTTTTTTGGTGCACCCGGTATATTATTTTAAAAACCCTTACAAGTCATTGAGTAAAGGATATAAAACTAATGAGCATTTTAAATTTGGAATCTTGGAAAAATAACAACAGCCAAAGCTTAACCAAAATCTTTTAGGTTCGTATCAAAAAACTGTAAATTTTAAAACTTACGAGGCATAAATGAATCACCACTCTTATTGTTCAGAATTGCAGCAACTGTTGTGTTTGAGGGCGGCGGTGGTGCAGTGGAGTTGCTTCGTTGGCGCTTGCTGTGCGCAAGGCGGTAATTTGTACCGGATGAGGATTGGTTTGTTGGTGATTTGTTGGTGCTGTTACCATCTCTGCTGTTTGAGTTGGAGTTATTGTTTGAACCTGGACAATTGACAATGATTAAGTTAATATATACAGTAAAACCCTCGCTAATTCGAACTTGAACGGAGTGTCCAAGTTATTCGAATTAGCGTAAGATTCGGATTAAAGACAGGATTTTACGAGGGCTTCAGTGTCGGATAAAGTATTGTGTTTGCGCGAGAAGACCAAGTTGACCTGGGAATCTTAAAGAGATTTTTCAACCTATTTCGATCTAAAGTTTTTTAAGAAAATTTTCCATTTTTTGTCATTTTGAAGAATTTTAGAGAGTGGATTTACTCTTGTAACCCTTATAGAAATTTTTGAATTTTGAACACTTGCACACACCCATTTTTGCGCAATGATGTATACTTTTTGGATTCCGACAAAAGTCCGAGTGACCAAAATTTAAATAAAATTATTTTACCTCCAAATGCAATTTTCTTTACAACCGGTTCTGGTTTATATTGGTTCGGCAAAATACCAGTGATCAATTCTTTACGAGGGCGTTCATGGGATCTCTTGGTACGCCTTTCCCAATATCGGGAAAGCTCCTTTTCAGCCTCCTTTCCGGATTTTCTTGTACTTCCTTTGGTGTTTTTAGATCCTGCACTTTCAACGTTTTGTTGGACATCATCCGGTGAAGCAGGGCTTTTATCAGGCAGCTTGTTTGTTCGAGAATGTAATAATTTTTGAATGGCTTGTGGTTCAGGAGCTTTTGACATCCAGCGCTCACGTTGCAAAACTAAGTGTAAAAGGTAATGAAAATATGAAACGTTGAAAAACTTTTCAAAACTGAAAAAGAGGCCCAGGATTATATGTAAGGTTTTAGAGGCCCTTCCTCGTCCCAATGTATCCCAGGCTTTTTTTACGTTACTGAAGGACGACATAGCAGTAAGCATCAAAAAGCCGAATAATACGCAAGGAAAGAGGTTGGTTGAACCCTAACTAGTTTTTTTTCTAATAAGTGACTTCATTTCCCATCCAAGAGTTTCGGATCTAGCCCCTACGGGGCTTTGAAATCAATGAAAATTCTATAATTAGGTTCCAGGCAGTTTAAAAAACTAGCCTGCCTTGTAAAATACTTCAACTCTGCAATCAAAAAGATTGGCGATAAGAAAATTACTAAAATAGCTGAAGAGTCTGGTCGCAAAATGTTTAAGAAAGAAATTCAGTCAAATTCAATAGAATTGTGAAACATTTAAATGAACCATCAGGTATACTGACCTCTTTGAGTGTAGGGTTGATTGATGACTTTCTTATTCTGCAAATTATACTTTGTCACCTCGTCATCTCCGACTTCATCCGTCACTATTTCGTCGGATTTGCCGTCTGGTATGCCGCGTGATGCTTTCTGGAAGGTGGAAAAAGATTTTTTTAATGAGAACTGTTTTATAATACGTTTTCTTTTTACAAACGTTAAAAAGGAATTTGAGGCTGAAAATGGTTAAGGAGCTGCTCAGACTGAAAATGAGAAAACAAGTTAGAAGCATTTTTAGCAAATTCAAACTTAGCAGCTTATTAGTAAATATGGAGCTCTTAAAGGCTGAAATTTCATGGGAAAATAAAGAACTACTCCGAGGATTGGAGCCAAGTTAAGGTTCCTTATTTAAAAAACATGTAACACAAGGCTTAATTTTGACCCAACCCTAAGAACAAATTTAGAAGAATCCTAGCTTTAGATTTTGAACAGATTCGAATCGAGTACTTAGTGGCTATAACGTCATTTTGAGTAACGTTCATCTAACATCGTTTTAATGTTAACGGTGGGCATTGCTTTGAGGTTTTGTCAGTCTGCTTGACAAAATCTAAGTCAAACAAAATAAGCGAAATACCATTACACCATTACAATTTCTTCCACATCACACCATAGACCTAACAGCTGATTGGTTGTAAGTGACTTAAAATCAGTCAATACGTCGCTTGCAACCAATCAGCTATTGGGCCCGTGATACAATTTTGGAAAACAGGCAATGCAATGGTGCATATCATGAATTGCAACTCTTAAATATACCTCTTCAGCAGTTTCATTATCAGAAGTCATCCAAGGATGTCGAAGAATATCTTGCAATGTTGCTCGTTTTTGTGGATCTGTCGTCAAAATTTTGCACACCAGGTCTTGACATTCTGGAGTGACGTTAACTCTACTGGAGAATCTGGGTTTACTTTTAGTTTGTTCGATCAAGGTTCGAATATCGCGGTCGTTGTACGGTAATCGACCGTTCAACATGGCAAACAAAATAACACCCCTAAATGGAAGAGAGAAGAAGTTCATAGAGAATTCATGATATTCATGGCGTAATGTTTTATACGGAAGCACCTTAAGCCCGGGCGTTTGCCACTATAGTTTTATTGTTTAAATGTGATGGTTTAAACTTTAATTTACAACAAGGATACTTACAAGCTCCAGATGTCCGCAATTTTACCATCATATTTTTCTGCCTGAAGAATTTCAGGAGCTGCATAAGCATATGAACCGCAAAATGTTTCCAAAAGTTTCTGTTTATTGGTTGGGAAACGTGTGGCGAAACCAAAATCTAAAGAGAAAGTTTGAAAGTTTGGTATGTGTGGTATAAACATCAACTCTAACCGGCTGGAATTGAGGCATTTTCCAATTAGAATCTTTTGGGGTTCAAAGGGAAGGACTCTAAGATGGTCGCTAAATTTTAGAAACCTCATTTTCAAAATTCAAAAGTACACTCAATTCTCTCTACTATTTGAATATTTCCATAATTTGAACAAGAATAATGATCCCTTCAGCTAGAAAGTAGTATAAAATGCTCTCTATATCTCGAATGTTTCTCTAATACGAGGAAAATCTATGGTCCCATGAGGATTGAATTATAGTGAGTCAACTGTACATCAATAGTTTTTTTTCGTTTTCAGGGCATGATAATATATAACATCAAACCCAAACAATGATGCCAGTTCAGCGCTCTCAACTCCAGAACTTATATGAAAATCATACCTGACACTTTGATAACTTCATCGTCATCTATCAATAAATTCTCGCACTTCAAATCGCTAAAAATAATATTAAATGAAACATTTTCAACTAAAAATACAATGAAATTAGAATTACTAGTTATCTATGATCGTTAATTCATTATCCTTTATTATTATCCATATAGTGGTCATTAAGTAAGCCATTAAAGGTTCAATCGGCGGGCGGTATTGAAAGGTTTTGTGATTCAAATTGTCATACCCGCGCTGAGGAAACTAAAGCGCCAGGCTTCAGAGGGCTGAAATATCATTAACCGCCCGGGTATAGGGCAATAACGTCATTTGCAGCCCGCTCGGAATTGGATTGAAGTCGTTGCATTGAAGCGAAGAGAATAAAATAACGTCAGAAAAAACACTTTTTGGTCATTTGCGGCCCGCTCGCAAGGTTCTAAAAATTTGTTGAAGAGATTGCATTGAACAGCATTGAAGCAAAAAGACTTGGTTTACGCTAGAAAAAAAGGTTGTTTGAATGTCCGATATGAATAATAATAGTAATAGCGTTAAGTTTTCGTTCGTTGTTGTCATTAATTCTGCCCTTGCAGTTTGATTATTAGCCCTCTAGTGCCATTTGCGCCCTCCGCTTCGCGTCGGGCCCAAATGACACTATCGGGCGAATAATCTAACTACGCGGGCAGAAAATAACAACAACGACCTCAAACTGAACGCTATTGTTATAGTGTTGTCTAGTATATAGTAGGTCACCCGTTGGTCCCTCTTTTGATGACAATGTATCTACATTTGTTAGGACGCAGATCAGGAAATACATGTAGTACTGACCCATAAAATCGTTTACAGCAAAGTGCTGATTTACCGTCGTTCTCAGTCAGTCGGGATCTAGTCAAATCAAAAGCAAACTGTCTCCGTAGCAGAGGTAGGAGAAGGCGGCACTCTTTCTCCCAGTATAGAAATAGGAGGGAAAATTTCAACGGATAACTTGAGCCTGCAAATTGACTTAGGGATTATTATCCAGACCAAAATTACCGGGATAATGTAAATATCTATGGATTGAACAGAGAAATTCAATTACCTTTTAAATAATCTAAATTCCAGTGGCACTGAGATAATACGTTAAAAGCCTTGAAAATAAATGAAAAGACTTACCGATGGACGACATTTCGTCTATGGCAGTGTTGTATTCCAGATACTAACTGCTTGAAAAAGTTCTTAGCTTTAGCTTCACCAATACCTGGTGTTTTACCAGATCGAGAATTGATGTATTCCAGTAAATCACCTTTGGATGCGTATTCCATGACCAAGTAAACACGTGTGTCTGTTCGAAACGTCTCGTATAATTTGATCTGAAAATATAATTTAGTGTAATTAAAAGGTTCTATCTACACATACTAGCATTTTTATGGAGCGATAAAAATGAGTCAGCGTTAAGAAACCAGGGGTTCGCGATTCGAATTACGCAGTGAGAAAACAAAGTACTTTGCTTAAGCAGTCGAGCATCAATCTAGAAGAAAGTAACTTAGGTGGTAATGTTACTTAGAATATACGAAAAGCGCGGTATTTTTTTAAGATTCGAGGGCTTCGATTTTATTGAACAATCCATTAATAGCCTGTTGGTAATCACCGGAGCCGGGAGTGAGGTAGTCTTGGGCATATTTTATATCACGAGGGAACTTGTAGTAGAGCGCGGCACACCAACTCTCAACACAGCTCCCAGTTACTTACTACCTTAGATAACATAGTTCCGGTTACTCATTCGCTGCGCTTGCGGCGAACTGGGATCTATCCAACCCACAACCCAAAGTTGAATTACAAAGTGAATACCCTTAAGCTCCCAATATTTATCCCTAATAAGGTTGAACTTTTTGAGCTACCTAGCCAACAAGAATGAGACAAACGAGTATTATATATGGGTTACTTACAATATTATCATCGTGGTATGTGGCATGAAGTGTTTCTATTTCTCGTGGCATAAATTTATTGATATATTCTTTTGGTGCACTTTTACGTGAAATCACTTTCATGGCAACCTAGTAAGGAAAATATATTAAGTTATTCTCGAAAACCCAAATTTAATTGTAAAACGAAGTGATGAAAATATGAAATTAACTGCGAAACTTAAAACTTCAGCGCTGGTAAGCATACTTTATTTGCTACGGAAGTATAATACACTTTGTGAAAGCCTGAAGACTGTAAGATTGACATTTCGATATCAGTTTGAACAGTTTTTTTTTTCAGACGCTAAAAACCGCAATTGAAGCATCTACTAAAAGGTTTTTCAAAAACATAAAAACAAAAGAAAACTAATGGAAATAAAAGAAGACTAATGAAAATTAAGTCTAATGACTATTAGCTATTAGTGCTATAAACTAATTCCTGAAAGAAAAATAAACGTAAAAAGAAAAACAATGCATTACCTTATTGGTTCCTTTCAATTTTAGTTCCCCGGCTAGTCTTTTATCTTTCTCAAGCTTTGCGTTCGTCACATAGGCTAATTTTACTTTTGCGTAAGCACCAGCACCCAAACACGTCTTTGTTAATTTTAATCCGCGTCGTTCGCAGTCGAATTCCTCAGTTGTCTTCAGAGGCTTGTCCCCAATGCTATTCGGGATACTTGAAGGTCTTTTTGTAGACATTTTGAAATAAATTTATATAAAAAATCCAACTAAATTTGCTATTTTATCTGCTAGCATCCGTCTTCCAAGATTCGAAAATTCAATATGAAGATTGATCTTAAGTTTCTGACGTCAAATATTTTTTTAGCTTTACATGACGTCAATTATCTGCACTGCGCACGCGCCTGGTATTTCGAAGTTACGAAAAATTATTCTGGTTTGTTTATGTTCACGACTTTAGTTCATGGTCTAAATTCACGAAAACCGTTAGTCGGGCTGTTACAAATGAGGAATGTTTCACAGTAGTCGATACAATTAACGTTAGACGGACAGTAAAAGTGAAAAATAGCGGTAGACACGGGAAAAAATAGCGGGGGTAGAATTTCGAGCAAACTTCGTAACTGTTTACTCCACTCCGGGCTAACCTCCTTTTCATATTTATCCATCCTCCTAAATTGGGCTTTTCCAGAAAAAAACCGTGCACCCCCTGTTGAGGAGGACAACCTCTTGTGACCTACCCCCTTGGAATTCCCGAGGGGTAAATAACAAAAAGTCAAAAAAAAAGTCAAAAATTCAAAGAAAAAGTCAAAAAGTCTTAGAAAAAAGTCAAAAAGTCAAATAAAAGTCAAAAAAAAGTCTTGAAGAAGTCAAAATATTTCTTGAATGGGCGGATGGGCGGAGCAAAATTTATGGGCGGTTTGGCGTTTTTGGACAGATTTGGGCGGAAAATATCGGGCGCCCGAAGGCGGTGGGCGTTTTTGTCGGAAAAAGTCAAAATGAAAGTTTGAAAAAAGTCAAAAAAAAGTCAAAAAGTCAAATGAAAATTCAAAAAGTCAAAAAGTATCGTACACCTTTTTTCAAGTGATTTACCCCAGGCAATTTAAGGATCATACCCCTCTGGAATTCCGAATTTTTACAAATTTTCAATCATTACCCCCTTGGAATTCCGCTTTTTGACGGATTTTCGTCTAGACTTATGGAATTCCACTGCATTTCAAACCTTACCCCCTTGGAACGGATATGGACCTCCTCAACAGGGGGTGCACGATTTTTTTCTGGAAAAGCCCATTATTCCCTTTTAGTGTTCTTGTGTAGATGAGTGTAGATGATAGGATCGTTAGCACAACTACTTGTCCTTCTTAGCGAACAGACTACGTTAGAGTACTACTTCTTGGATTCTAGAGTGATATTCAGAATATATTTGGTCTAAAAGTTTTTAATGACGTAGTAACTAGACGATGCTATCGTTCGTTATATCTAAATAAAGTAAGAAAAATCTATTTTTGAACATAAGACGCAAGTAATATCTTTCTACAAAAATCTAAACCATCATATCAACCATTTAGACGACTATACTCGACAGATATAAAATGGAACATTTACTTCACAAGAGTGATAGATACATATATACAAAAACATAGATACAAAACAAAAGAAGAAAGCACAGATAGATAATAGACAGAAGCAGGCAACGAGCCCATTTTTTCCCTTTTCCAGGAGAGAGCTTTTTTTGAAAATTGGGGAAACAGATCTGTTTTCCTAGGAAAGACTTTTTCCTTAAAACTATCTGTTTCCCCGCTCCAGCTGATTAGTCAGATGTAGCCATGAAGCACTCTCTACTATACTCGCGAGTCACCCGTCATCTTTACCACAATCATGGACAAAAGGTTGTAGACAAATGAAATTTCAGTGAAAAATGATGAGAAATAGAGCAAAATGACTCTTCAATGTGTCTGAAAAAGGAGGGGAGTCAAGAAAAACACTTTTGAAGTCGTTGCATTGCTTTTGGATTGCTTTTGAAGGAACCACAAGCAAAAAATAAGCGTTTTGATACTGGTGTAAGCCAGTTAATCAAGCCCTTGTAGTTAGCCCTTGTGGTTAGACTGCAGTGGGTGACTTTGGATGGGTTTGAAAAGCACCTAGCCTGGGGTCCACTTAAAGCTTTTTATATAGACCGGATGGCGCGATTAAGTGGCCCGGTAGTATATGGTAATATGCTTTTGCTTAGACGGACTGTAAAACAGTCAAAAGTAGACTCTAGTCTAAAAAGCACCCAGAACCTCTTGGGAACTTGTTTTTGATCGATATTGAAGTATTCTGCAAATATTGCAGAAGTCTGCAAACCCTTTGTCTATGATTGTAGAAAAGAAAATTGTATTTCAAAGAAAGTGAAAAAAAAAATTGTAGTTGGATATAAAAGAGAGACATGGAAAAGTTACAAAAGTTGGTCGAGAACCCGGTTCAGCGTCCCGTGTTCATGTAGCCGCACGGAAAAGGAGAAAAGACGAAATGAAGCATACACATACTTTCAAGTAAAAAGACAAATCCGATGGGGAAAAAAAATTATATATAAAAAAAATAAAAAAATAAAAAACAAACTAGCCGGTACCCGGCGTCGCACGCCGGTTAAGCTGTAGCTGAACGCACTAAAAATCCATTGGATAAAAAAAGGAATCTCTTCAAAGTATGACTCTAGCCCTCCCCCGGGTGTCTCATCTCTTAACCATATTTGGATTGTGTAGTGTGGTGGGGGGGGGGGCACTTAGGAAAAATTGGGTACGGGACGTGCCGCTGGTAAGGGTCCCTTTTAGGCTCTACTCTTATTAACGGCCCCCCCGGGTACCCCCCCGGACCTTATTGACCCCCCCGTATTAATCTCTAAGAATATTTCACAAAGTGAAGGTGCCGCTGGTAAGGGTCCCTCTTTTACCCCCCGTTTATTCGAACCCCTCCGTTTATTTGGAACCTAAGAGTAAAGATATCTGACATGGTCTTTAATTTACTAATTTTCAAGATTTCATCTGATGGGGTCGGCTTTTGGTAATTTTTGACAATTTTCAGGGTGGAAATTATCAAATTTTTCAATGTTGCGTCTACTAAGTTTTTTTGATTTTCTTTTTGTCAGGGTCCAAAATTTACCAGATATCCCGATATAATTCATATCTGACAGGATCAATTTTTTAAACTCCAGTGTAGATATTTTTCTCGCTTCGTTTGCGTCAATTACGCCGTTCAGTTCTCGATAATTTGAAAAAATTGTGTGTCATGGTAGAGGAGTGAAATGTAGAAATGACAATTCTTCAGGAAAAAGCGGGACAGCCACAAAGAATAGTGCATCTCTTTGTTTTTATCATATTAAAAAAATAACAAGACAATTCTAAATTACAAATTAAATGTGTAAAATAACGTCCACACTTTTTAACAGTAACGACGACTTGGATGGGTTTATGTGAAGAAAGAGGTGGACTAATTCTCACATTCTCCTTTTGCTTTTTATCGCCCTTTGAAGGATGTTGTTGTCGACAAACTTTTTGATTTTTATGTTTTGATTCTTATGTTTTGATTTTTATGTTTTGATTTTACATTTGAAATCTTTTTTTTATTGAAATCTCTTTTACCACCGAAATACTCGGTATATATAATAAGATAAATATTCTATATAAGGATTTTGTTTTGTTTTGAAAAGAAATTCGAATGTCATTAATAAATACGATCGTTAAATACATTCGAAAACATTAAAAAAAAAACAGCGTCGGGCATGTCTGGGCAGAAATTAAATTAACTAAATGTAGATGGGCCTTAAATTTCAAAACAAAGGACGAATAAAGTCTAAACCAGGCTCTATCCGATCTGTCAATCAAAACAAGCTTATCGAGAACAAAAAAATATATTGCTTGCGAAAACGAAAGTGACACACAAAAAACAAACAGACATACTATTAATATAAAGATAGGTAAATACTAAATACGACTCTATCGGTAATTTTTTGTTATTGCTACCCTTAAGGCGAGAAATTTTCGCGGAGATTTATTGAATGGATGCAAACAGAAAATTTCGCGGGTATTTATTTTCGCGAATCGGGAAAAAAATTAATATTTTTTTTGTCTGCAACTTGGAAAAAGCGATAATCTTCTAAAAGTTTAAGGAAAAATGAAACCTTACAAATGGTATGTACTTAAAAACTTTCTTTACAATGGTCCTAACAAATATAAACGAAGAGTTTCAAACAAACGACAGTTATCTATATATTAATAGCCGTAGTCTGTATGTCAGTTTGTTTTTTGTTGGTTTGTTTTTTGTTGGTTTGTTTTTTGTTGGTTTGTTTTTTGTGTGTCACTTTCGTTTTCGCAAGCAATGTTTTGTTCTTTTAAAAGATGACTTTTGCTTCTTGCTCCACAAATGTGTTAAATCAGATTCGCGCCGTTTTATAAAGACTTTGGTTTGATTGATAGATTAGACTTTTTCTTTTTTTTCTTTTTTTTCTTTTGTTTTATGTTTTCGAATGTAATTAACGACCTTATTTGATTTGAGACATTCGAATTCTTTTCAAAACAAAAGAAAATCTTTTAAACAGAATCTGTTAAAGAAGAGAACAAATATAAAATAAAACATAAGAATCACAAGACAAGTTTGTTAGAACAACAGCAACATTAAAAATACATTCAAAAGGCGGTAAAAACTAGAGTTCTTTTTTCGTAAAAAGGGACCTTTAAACAAGGTGGTAGTCTACTGAGAAATGGAAAATCATTGAAAAAATTGTCGAATTTTGGTTTTTGGGTGTTTTGAGATCCTTAGGTCTTTCTGAACATCTCCTGGAAATTTCAGAGAGATATCTTTATTTTTCAGGTCGCAGTGAGCATTTTTGTCCTGCTGGGTGCTTGAAAAATCGCCCTAGCAACGGAAAAAATCCCGTTGCTAAGGACTTATTTCTTCAATCTCGGCCGAAACATAGCAATGTGATACGCCAAAAGAAAGCTCTTTTTACGCCCTTTTCGAGCGTCAAAATATTATTTTCCGTGCATTACGTCATCCTTAAATTAAAGATGGTAGCTTCAGTAGTGTAACACATCAAAACAAGCTGAAAAGCAGCTGTAAGCATGATTCTGCAGATTTCTTGGCAAGTTTTAGATCAAAACTTAATTTCTTTGATGGAAATGATTGTTTAATGAGAATAGACTCTAAGAAGCCATAAAGTTCTGACATTGGTTATGTTGCTGGATTTCTACGAAAAACATTTAAGTTGCCGCCATTTTGTCTTGAGCAGGCGGTGTGCTTTTGTGGCTCACATAATGTTTTGTAGTGGATTTAAATGTAACTGAGCTATTTCCAGCACCACAACATGATGTTACAGATAGAAATGTGCATTATAATGAACTGGACCTACTCTGGAGACGCACATTCTCTGACACCCGCCACTCATAACAGCCTTCTTTCGGCGGTCAAGCAGCTCATTGCTCATTGTCTCTAGTCTATGTGAATAAAAATGGCACACAAAAATTTTACATGCCTACAGAGAGTCATGCTGGACTTTCAATGAACATTTTGACACACTTATATGGCTTTTTTCACCCAAATTTGAGTTATCGCAAGATACCGCAACCTTGCTATGTATGTAAATACTTTAGCGCAACATGTTTTTGTTGATTTTTGGATTTTTATAATTTTTGTGAAATGTTTTACTTTAACTTTTGAACCTGACTGGTTGGATGAGTATTCAGTGAAGAAATTTTTTGAAAGAGCGTTCCAGCTTAAAATAATACCCATTTTTGCAGACTTTGTCTTTTCTTTGATTTTCTCAAAACGCGTTTCCGGGGGGTTTGCGGAGCTATGCAGGTTTTCTCGGGATTGAAAGTGCTAGCTCCATGAAATTTTAAGGGAGTGCTTCTTGACCATTTGGCAGAGGATGAGTGAAGAAAAAATTCAAAAAAATCTGTCATTGGTTCTAAA